>NC_063202.1:15788381-15983381 GCF_017589495.1 Alosa alosa
TCCTGTCTGTAGGCCCAGGCAACCGCAACGACTGACTGCTCGGTTTAGAGGGCAGCTGGGGAAGACCAATGCACTGGCTGCGTTAGACAATGGCGTTCATGACACTCATAAAGAACATTTTTTTACTGTCTCCATTCTGTGCCAGGGATAACCATCAGTGTGTGGAGAAGAACAAATGATGTTCATTCACATGGTGAGACATGTTTGTCTGTTATAAGTCAAAGCTCACTGAATATTTAAACCCATGAAAATAAGCTGGGGTCCTAACGCAGAGAAATCCTCTGGCCCAAGTATCAACATTCACCAGACTGTTTTAATTACCTGAGGAGGAGAATTCAGCTTCCGATCCTGAGAGGACCATAAATGGTTCAGTGACCCTCGAGACTTCCGACCCAAAATCCGTCCTTTCAGGTCCACGTCCTCATACGGGTTCTCCCGCATAGATTCTGAGTAGGACAGAGAAAAACGCAGGTCAGGGTCCTGCCAGAAACCAACGGCCAAAAAAGTTTACTCAAGGAGGAAGGAGGAAAATGCCTTGTTAGGGGCTGAGTGGTAGAAAGAGAGAGAGAGAGGGAAAGACAGAACTGTGCAGTAGGCACAGCTAGAGAGAGAGAAAGAGAGAGAGAGAGAGGGAAAGACAGAACTGTGCAGTAGGCACAGCTAGAGAGAGAGAAAGAGAGAGAGAGAGAGGGAAAGACAGAACTGTGCAGTAGGCACAGCTAGAGAGAGAGAGAGAGTGAAAGAGAGAGAGAGCGGAGAGGGTGAAGGGGGAGAGAGGCACCCTTCGGGGGCAGAATGCGATGAGTCATTTCGGCAGTGTTCTGGAGAAGTCTCTCGGCCGGGCTGGCTCAATAAACGCTCGGCTCTATTGTCTCTGAAAACAGTTTCTGTTGGAGCGGAGCACCCTGGCTGCTCCGAGTCTGCAGGTCTTCAGGTCACTGATGAGTCACTGGCCGAGCATGCCGGCAGTTTACGGCGGAGGAGGCTTCTTCTCTGATACCGCTGCAGCCTTTCTCACAATATATCCACGGGAATGTCATGATGTCATTCTGTTGCCTCACAAAATTACCGGCAAAACTTAAGAGCCTTCTCAGAAACGCGCAGGAGTTCAGATTTAATCCAAAACCAACAGCAGAAAACTACCAAAAGCCAACCAGGCAGTTGTCAAAAGCAAGAGCCACGTGTGACCAAACAAACAACCCCAGTCTGAAACAACCATTTCCCTAAGGACAAATGTATGTCCCTATAGGCATGCTATGGTGTACACACATCAGACGACAGGAAACGGCCACAGGGATACCAATACATATCTAGCACTGGCTGTGCTTGGGAAGTGACCAGATTGTATAAGACCTTGTGTAACATTGCAGGCCATGTCCATCTTGACATGCACTCAGCTTGTGAGGGTGTTTTTTTTCAAAGGGGTCCTGAGGGTTATGAGAACGACAGCACGTCGCCTCAGCAGAAACGCCTGAGGACACACACACACGCACATGTACACACACACACACACACACACACACACACACACACACACACACACACACACACACACACACACACACACACACACACACACACACACGAGCTGGAAAAAACTGCACACCAGCACCACATACGCTACTTCATCTTGGCATGCAAGGCGTCAAGTCAACCGCCTCCAGCCTCAAAAGCTTTTCCTCGTTAAAAAGGAGGTAAATTACACAGCCCTGGGTTCTGTGTGTACAACTGTACAGTGGTAGTGGTCAGCACTTGAGTGGGGCTCTGTGGGGACCTGAGTGCTACAATCACAGGGCAGGGCTGACCCCTGAGTGCTCCTCAGGCCTCGGGGATAAAGACTGTAGGGTAATGAGGGCGTGCTGGGGAAATGACAGGTCTGCTAGGCCTACTGCTGATGTGCTGCTGCAAGGTACTAATCAGCCACACTGCTTACAGAAAGCCCAATAACACTGGGCCAGAGAGATGGAGGGAGGGTGAGAGAGAAAGAGAGAGAGAAAAGAGAGAGAGAGAGAGAGAGAGAGAGAGAGAGAGAGATTGAGGGAGAGAGAGAGGGGGAGAGAGAGAGGAAGGGAGAAATAGAGAGATTGGGAGGGCACACCTTACTGGCAAACTACCATGCATTGAATAACTCACCCCACACACGCACACACAGACACACACACACAGACACACAGATACACACACACATGGACACAGTGATTGCGCCTTTGTTTATACAACAAGCTTTCAAAGCGAGAGGACACAGAGTACAGACTGTGTGTTCAGACAATGTTGGCATCATATTCCTGCGCCAATAACATGTGGCCACGGAGGGACCTCCACTTCCCTGACATTACAGTGGTACAGCTCCTTCATGTGGCCGAGGGAACGTTCTCCTGCTGCACGGGCCGTGTGTCGTGTAAACATTCAGTGGCACCACTAAATCACATTATACATCTGGGCCTAAATGACATGGGCAGGTTTAAAGCCACATCGCTCAGCCCAGCGAGCACATTCTGCTAATTTTGGCTTAGGATCTTCCGTCAGCTCGGAGCGCCTTTCATTTGGAAGTGGGCGTGGGGGGGTGGGGCAGTGTATGTGCGTGTGTGTGTGTGTGTGTGTGTGGGGGGGGGGTGGTTGGGTCCAAGCTGGAAGTCACCTTGTTTGAGTCTGCAGATTTATTTCTGCATGGCACAGACAGAGCTTTTCCAAAATAATACCACTACCAAAAAAAGACAAAAAAAGATACTCCAAAAAGTCTAAAAAGAGAGTCGAGAGTCACGCAGTTCTGTCTCCAGCAGCAGGCGCGCTGCTTGATTGTCCCTGACGTTTCCTGTTGCCCTTGTCAGCGCTTCCCTGCTCCGCTAGCTGGCCCCGGCAGGCGGCAAAGCTCCCCAGATTCCAGAACACACACAGCCACACGCCTCTCTGCTGACAACTTACTGAGCAAACAGCTCATCTCGACCGCCTCACACACACACACACACACACCCCATGTAAACACCCTCTGAAGCGTCATGTCAGCGGGGCCATATCTCATCCAGGCTGTGTGTACCAACCCACCACGCCTACAGCACCACTAATCACTCTAAGGCCCAACAGCGGAGCCCAGGCTGCAGACTCCAGCCCGAGAGTAGGGGCAGGGGCAGGGGCAGGGGCAGGGACAGGGGCAGTTACAGGGGCAGGGGCAGGGGCTCGAGTGTGTGGGTGCGCTCCACGCTGAAACATGAAGTGGAACGAGAGCAGAAACATGGCTTATCTCCCAACAAATGTGGCTGCCTTTTAAAAGGGAACATATGACCTGCAAAACCGCAGCTTTGGTGGTGCAGGAAGCCGGCGCTGCAGTAAGCCTCCATCGGGGCCAGCTATTCCAAACCGGAGCGGAATGGCCGGGGACAGGCGCCCAGAACACAGAGGCAATACATTTCCCTGGAACTAATCAGCATTCTCTCAAACGCTCCACCGCAACGCCATCCACACAGACACACACAGACACACACAGACACAGACACACACACACACACACACACACACACACAAACACACACACAGATACACACACACACACACACACACACACACACACACACACACACACACACACACACAGACACATACACACACAAAGACATAGACACACACACACACACACACACACACTGGAGGTGTTTGGAGAACAAAGGAGGCTTTGTCGGGGTGCAGAGTGGAGTCACCCTTGTCCCTCCTCTGCTGTGGACTGATGCACCGCTTGGAACGGCGGGTAAGTAGTGTCCCAGAGACAGAACTTTAGTCTCAGCAACAACAACAACAACAACAACAATATGCTGAGAGACAGTGGGCCTCTGTCACTCTGGCTCATTAGGGAAAAGCTCCTGACCCCACTGATGAGAAGTCAGCAAACACTTCTCTCTCTGATTTGCTCCAAAATAAAGAGGCTCATCTAGATGACTAGATGACAAATTCCCCCTCACACACACACACACACACACACACACACACACACACACACACACACACACACACACACACACACAAACACACAGGCTCATCTGACTATATGACAAACCCCTCCCAGCCGAGCGCTTTATTAGCTCTGGCGTCCAAACCCCTTCAGCCAGACCAGGATTTACAGCTGGCCTGGGGGGGCTTGCCAGCAGCTTGCCTATGTGTGTGTGTGTGTGTGTGTGTGTGTGTGTGTGTGTGTGTGTGTGTGTGTGTGTGTGTGTGTGTGTGTGTGTGTGTGTGTGCGTGCGTGTGTGTATGTGTGTGAGGGCAGGCAGGCGTAGGTGGGGGCTTGACATGCAGGCCCATTGTTGACATGTGAGGCTCCTCTGGGTACCCGCTCCACACCGGCCACAGTTAATTTCCTACCAGGAAGGAATGTTGCACATAAAACTGTCCAGCCGAGCGTGCCAGCAGTCTGTCACCCTCCACGCGCAGAAACAAGCATTTGCACCGGCCACGCTGGAGCGGTCAGGACGACACTTTCTTTAACATCAGCTCAAGAGCGATGTAGAGGGACAGTTATTTCCTACATGGCTGCGCTGGACAGTCCAACAAGTGCGCCGCTAGATGTTCACACTACCAGACACCCTCTACTTTAGGACGGAACATCTCTGCTCTGCAGAGGATTATTTTCAGTAAAGTCTGAAAATAATAATAAAATAATAATAACATAAATATCACAGACAATTTCTTACTTTTTATTGCTTCATTTACTGTTTGCTTTGATTATGGATTCCATCCTGACTGCAGTGATCTCTCTCTCAGCCTACGTATAGAAACAGTAAACAATGCCAAGAAACCATAGCAAAAACAATAGCAAGAAAATAAATTGAACAGGCCGTATTCCCTCCTTCTGTTATTTTTTTACTTGACTAAAACAATATTGTTTTTGCGTATGCAAAACAAATGTTCTGCGGGTTCCAGGCATGTTTCAATTGGCTGACACAGGTTGTTGTCATAGGAAGAAGGTGCAGTATAAATTTAAAACTGTCTGTGGAATTCCTCTCTTCCACTGGAGGTACATCCACCATCAGTGTCTCTAGGCAATTCAGCTTTGTGGAACAGAATATGGATCCTTTTTGTGTAAACACACAAACAAAACAAATAAAACATGCTTGAATTAGTCATACTGAGTATATTTGTAGAAATCTGACTGACATGAGGAGAGCACAATGTCCTTATGCAGACACGAGCTACTTTAACTCTACATTCAAAATCAGAATTGAGAGTTTCTTGCCATTACTTGGTGACCCGCCTGGCAGACTATTATTTGCTGTTACATGTCGTTCTGAAGATCTGAAATTCCTCTCTACTCCTTGAAATTCCCTCTCAATGGACTCCTTACAGACACAACAGAGTCTTGTCATTCTTCGAGGTTTGGTCGTCTGTGCATGCATGCATGTGTGTGTGTGTGTGTGTGTTGTGTGTGTGTCTTACCCACTATGTCCTCGTAGGCGTTTTCCTCTTGCGGGCTCTTGGAGCTGGGGCGACTGGGCGTGCCCGTGGAGGTCGTGCCGTTCTCGGTGGGAGAGGACGGGTAGGAGGAGGGTAAGCTGGCGGCATCCTCGGACTCAAACGACTCCCTGAGGAGGACACACACGGAATGAGGTGAGCGTGATACAGAAAGAGACGCGTAGAACCATACAATTACAACGGGAAACAGCAGTGAACTACACAAAATACCCCCCAACCCCATCCCCACTGCCCCCCAACCCCACTGCCCCCCCCATCCCCACTGCCCCCCCCAACCCCACTGCCCCCACCTCCCCCATCCCCACTGCCCCCAACCCCATCCCCACTGCCCCCCCCAACCCCACTGCCCCCACTGCCCCCATCCCCACTGCCCCCCCCCAACCCATCCCCACTGCCCCCACTGCCCCAACCCCCACACACACACACACACACACACACACACACACACAAGCCCTCTCTGAGGCAGCAAATTTCAATGAGGACTCTGATGACGGGAAAGAGACCGACACAACGTGGACATGAACAAATGCCATAGCAACCCAATTGGGCTGACGTCAAAATGTGCTCTGATTGGCCCACGGTTTCCTGTTTATTTCCCCCTGAACAAAACATGTGCTGTTGGTCCTGCATCTGGCCATGGGAGTGTGTGTGTTGTGGCGTGTTTGTGCGTGTGTGCTTTTGTGTGTGTGTGTGTGTGTGCGTACAGTATGTGTGTGTATGTGTATGTGTGTGTGTGTGCGTCAGAGGCATCTCCCATATTAGCGCTGTGATATCATAGCCTGGTTCAGAGTCTGCCTATGGCTTCCAAACAGTGGAGTCCACACCAGCCACAGGAATGTTAAACATGGACATGAGGCTCAGAGGACATTAAAGGATAGGATCCTCTGGCCGGTCTCCACGGGCAGACGTCGGCCTAAACAACCGCCTCTCTCAGGCACATCTAAACAGGCCACGAGAGCCATAAACAAACCCTGAGAGTCACCCTGGATGCCATGGGAACGCAAGGGTACACGCGGCACAGCGTGTTGCCAAGGAGACCTACAGGACGAGCATCCAGCTGGTCCACCGTTAGCAGGCCTCCGCCAGCGGGCGTATGATCATCTTCTCAGAGGATTCGTACAGCGTGCGGAACAGTCATCAGAGCTGCAGCCAGAGCCCTCTTTCTCTCTCTTTCTCTCTCTCTCTCTCTCTCTCTCTCTCTCTCTCTCTATCTCTCTCTCGCTTCCTTCTCTGTGGCTTCAGTGGACGCCTGCTCAGATCGTGGCCCAACTTGGAGCTGTGTGAGAGGTGTGAGCCAACGCCTGGGACATCAAGGAGCCCACGTTTCATGTTTTTGAGCTGGAGCACGCGGGCCAGGTGCTGAGAGACGAGTCTAAATTTAATGTGGTGCTTCATCACTTCCAAGTGTACTGAGCGGAGATCTGTGGCAAGTCTCCCATGTCTCACTGACCAGAGCGTGGCAAACTGCCGTGGACAAATTAATTAAAGATGCCCACATGCTACAACCCAAGCAAATCCGGGTAAGCGGAGAACTATACGTGTTGGAAATTGGAGTACATCTCATTTCAAGTGGAACATATCCAGTCTGTATTCCCATCAAATGCATCAGATCCATTGAGGCTAGCTATACAACAAAAAACATGTTGCAATGACATGATATCCCTAATTGGATGCCAGAAGCAAAATAATTTAACATGGGAAAACATGGAATCCTTGGGAAAATGAAAATCAGACTGGATGCTGATCCCTGCACACTATCAAGCGCTAAACAAAGAGCAGACTGAGTGGAACCAAATCACTTAGTAACATTAGAGTCTGTGAAATCAGCAGAGCCAATCTACTGTACGTTACCCCTGCAGCCCGAGACACAAAAGCCAATAACTCAATCGCTGCAACAACATTAACAAAGCAAATGCTTCGCCTGTGATCCTGACCCTGGACAGCATTCTCACAACATGTCTCAGATGCTTCCACGTCCAACACAAATAAATGGTCGGACATTCCGAGGGAGCTCTCTCTCTCTCTCTCTCTCTCTCTCTCTCTCTCTCTCTCTCTCTCTCTGAAGGGAGCTAAACAAATGGATTCTCTGTGTTCTTACTGTTAAAAACTGGACTTTGCTCTGTCATCCCGCAAGATAAATCTATTTGACTTGGGACATGTGCTTTTAACCCTACATGGAATTTTGGAAAAGATCAACAATGATGATACTGTACGTTCTCACACACAGAGACTGCACACAATTCTACCATTGACTCACAAAGAGTAAGTACTGCATGAAAACAGACACACCACCCATTGCCAACAGAGGTATGGAGCTATTTTTCCTCACCTATCCTGGGTCTTTTTGGAGGAGCCTCGGTCAGTCTTGGGGTTCCGTGAGAGGGAGGGGGCAGGGGTCGAGGGCAGTGGTGGTGGCGACTCGCACGTGGGAGGTAGTCCGTTGCTGGGGGTCGCGCCCTTATGGTTGCGGTTGGCGTCATACTCAAAGGTGCGTCTGGGTTTGGGCAAAGGGTTGACCGGCGTGCCGCCAGGACTGGCAGCCGGAGGCTCGGGACTCTCGGAGCGGGCAGAGCACATGCTGAACCGCTGACGGAGCTTGGAGAGCCTGTCGGACGCCGGCGCCAGGTCTGGCTCAGTGGCGATGGAGCAGATACTGCTCCGCTTACTGCCGCAGGCACTGTCCAAGTCCTCCAGTCCACCGATGGTGAACGACTTGTGCCGCCCCTTGTCCAGGCCGTAGCAGTTGCTGAGATACTGGGGTGGGGACGGAGTGGGACTGTCCTTCAACGCCTGCTCGATTTTCTGTATCCGGTTGAGAACGGCCGAGGTTTCCTTGCGTGCCGTCAGGGAGCGCAGGAAGACGCCGGACCCTTCGGTCTTCCCCAACTTCTTCTGGAAGCGTCCCACGGACTCCCTGTCGGACGTCAACACCTCGTCCTCCTCCGTCTCAGGGTAGGAGCACTCCGAAAAGGCCGTGCTCATCCTGCGCCCGCCCTTGAAGTCAAAGCTCTTCTCGCTGCAGGGCGAAGGCGGGAGACCGTCCCCGCCACCCCCCCACCCGCTCTCCACCGCCCCCCGGCCTCTTGTCCAGACACAGGCTCATCCTAGGGAGAGACACACGTCGACACTCCCATTCCGAGATCTTCTTGCGGATGGTGGCTGAGTAGGGGCCTACGCCGCCGGTGCGGCTAAGCGAGAAGGTGCGCTTGTGGCCGTTGTTGGCCGCTGTGGAGAAGGAGGTGGACGAGCTGGGCCCCAGGGAGAGCGTGCTCCAGCTCAGAGGCCCCGCACTCAGACCCTCCTTGGCCTGGTCAGCCTCCTGCTCCTGCTGCTGCTGCTGCTGCTGGTTCTCTTTCGGCTCCTGGCTTCCCGCGTCGGCCGGTGTGGTGGGCTTGAAGATGGAGAGCCTCTTGTCCAGGCAGCTGATGCTCCTGGCCTTGATGAGTCGGCTCTGGGACTCGAAGTCGGCAGAGAGCGGGGCGCCCGTGCGCAGGCTGGCACTCTTCTCTTGCCAGTTCCGCAGGCTCAGGTGCTTGCAGTTGCCTCTGGCGTACCTGGACAGCGGCGCCGAGTCCTCGCGGTCGTTGAGGGAGGTGTGGCACAAGCCCTTGCCAGACGTGAGAAGGGGAGGAGGGGAAACAGACTGGCACCTGAAACAAGAGCACAGGACAAGGAAATGAAAAAAAAAAAACTATACTCCCACCGAGGCGGTTCAGATTGCTCCTGTTGAATTCTTTTCCAAGGAAAAACAGCCAGTCGAACCATTAAACACCATGAAAGAGCTGAATGCTCGCCACTGCTGACAAAAAAAAGTCCCTGATTCCCATCAACAGAACACTGAGAGTAATTAGGCAAGGAATACCAGATACCAGTGGTTAGCTCAGGTGTATACTCAAGACTGCCAGCAGATAAATCAATGTACTCACTCAGACGAGAAATGAAAAGGCAAAACACAAAAAACTCCAAAACAAGGATAGATCTTTCCTATTATCAGTACCAGTAACACTGACCACGCATGTAAAACACTCAATGGAAAGTACCAGGGGAATCTGACATAACTTTGGCAGCATGAAAGCCAACTCTCAGCCAAAGCAAATACAAATGCTCAGTAAAAATGCATGTGTGGATTTTTCCACATAATTAAAGTGATTTGGGCAGAATTTATGTGGACCCCACACAGAAAGCCCTGGGAAAGCCTTGGCTTGGAGAGATGGAGGAGCTCCTACCTTCAGCAGTCCTCTGAGACAGCGTCGGCGGGTTAAGACTCTTGTCTCAGCTCACAGTCCATCACACAGAGCACAGAGTCCGTCCCCTAATTACCCACAGCCCTAGGTCACACCTCACACTAATCCTGCTCAATCACTGCGTCGTAGTGGACAGAGAGAGAGAGAGAGAGAGAGAGAGAGAGAAAGAGAGAGAGAAGCTCCAGTGACCTCATTCTCAGATTCCTCACACTCACACACGAGGAGACAGAAACTTTCCCAATCTTTTCAAAATAACCTGAGTGCAGCAGATTCCAGGAACTGTGACTGGACTTGGCCCCTGCCTGGGAGAGAATGAAGCAGAGACAGAGAGACAGAGAGAGAAAGAAAGAGAGAGAGAGAGAGAGAGAGAGAGAGAGAGAGAGAGAGAAAGAGATCTGATGTCACGGCACCGGTGGCGGAGGCGGCTGGAATAAGGAGTGCAGGTTGGGAGGAGGCCAGGCTGGTGTTCCAGGATGCAGGTTGGGGCAGATCATCTCACACCCCACTAGGCGAGGGTGGGGCCGAAAGAGACAGCACCTGGATCCCCACAGATCCTTCCTCAGGCTAGTTTAGTTTAGTTTAAAGAGCTACAGTCCACAGACAGACTGCTTCAAAACTTACTTCCTCGGTTCACACACCACTAAACACCTCCAAGCATCAGAGTCAGACTGTTCAACTATACTGTGTCTGATTTCGCACCCTCAAGCTGAGTCACAGGGTGCAGTTGTGTATTATACTGTGTCCTTAGTGTCAACATGAGAGATGGCATATATTTCCTTTCACATGTTCATACCAGGTTCATACCAATTCCTGACTATAGTGAAAACTATGGCAAATGTATAGATTATAGGAATGGCAGACTATTGGAGTATTTAAACAAATAAAGAAATACTGACAGCAGACACCATCAATCCATTCAGCTCAGCTCCTCTCAATGACTTATAAAAATTGCATCATATGTACTCAAGTCAGTGTCGAATGACCAAGCACTTTCCCTGTGTACTTTCATTTAGAAGGGCCAGCGATTTTTTCCACTCTATTTACTAAAGGAGCAACATTGTTACACATTAACCAAACACACACACACATGTAAAAATTCCACAATGGCCAAAACTAAACCAGCACCAATGAATGTAACGGACAGGGAAATCGTTCACTCACAACTACACAACTACGCACAATGAACCAAATGAACCACCTCCATTAAAAATATGTTCTGGGGACTTTTGCAAGGGCCTGGGTAGAGGCAGAGGCATGGCTCCCAGAAGGAATTCAGTGAATGAAGCGAACCAATGCCATCCATCATAAAAGCCCACTAGGAGGCCAGTGGGATGTTTTAACAAGCCCGGTGACTGACCAGGCGACCTACCAACTCCAGCTGCACTCTTTCTTGGAGAAATATCCTCGACTCATTAAGGGGTCAGAGCCAGTCCTTGGAGTCCAACATACCTATTCTGCTTTACGACTCTTCCATCAAGCATGGGGCAGTTCAGGAGTTTCAAGCATTATAAACAGTGCATTTCCAAGGGTTACAACGCGGGCTGCTGACCTGTTCAAAAACATATTTCCATCACTTTCTCTGTGCCCGACCTCAGCCCAAGGTCAGCCCAAGGCCAGCCAGTCCGAGTGAGGCTATGTATTGTAAAAGGTAATAATGTGAAAATAAAAACACATGTAATGTGAGTCCTGCTACACATAAACCAGAGCACTCTGGCTCCTTACATGGAGTCTGGAAACTCATTTGATCTGTTTCTTTTTCCTTTTTGCAAATCACCATGTTGAGACTAGACCAACTTCTGTCAAGCAAGCTAAATTTCACACCATACCAAAAAAAGAGGGTCGTTAAATTTGACCAAAAACGACCTAAAACAAAGTTTAAAAAATTATGCCTTTAACAATATTTAGACACATATTAAGCATTCTGTAATCCTATGAACAAACAATTACAAATTAAGATCCCATTACTGGAAATGTACTTTAAATGGCTTCTCAACTCCATCCAATTCTTCCATTTGAACTCAACCCGATCCACCCATCCACCATTTATAGCTGCATTTAAACACAATCAGCTATGGAATAACAGAGTGGTCAAAAATGTGCCTGCGACATCCGATCCAGCTCTATGAACGCTCCCAAGCCCCTTTTAAGATTCTCCACTCAGGGACCAGACCTCTCTCTCTCTCTCTCTCTCTCTTTCTCTCTCTCACACACACTCCAGTGGTGTGTGTGTGTGTGTGTGTGTGTGTGTGTGTGTGTGTATGTGTGTGTGTGTGTGTGTGTTGAGGTTTGGCCAGCAGGCTGAGGAGGGTCTATGGCAGCCATAAGCCAGAGACAACAAGCCAAGTGCTGGAGCAGGGGCAGACCCTCCTCTGCCCTGGCCACACATGGACCGAGCTGAGCTGAGTTGAGCTGTGCTGTGCTGCTGGCTGCCAGAAATGGACGGACTCCCACCAGATCTGGCAGCACCAGCCCCCGAGTCTGACCACAGGCTATTTCCTGCTCCCTCAGTAGCCGGTGAGAGAAGATCGACAGGATTCCATTAAAAACACATCAAAGCAGAAACACACGGCACACACACACACACGCACACAGACACACATGCACACAGACAGACAGACAGACAGACAGACAGACACACACACACACACACAGGCCAATGAGTGCACCTTGGCCTTCCCTCTCGGAATCAAAGACGGAGCCTTTTTTCTCCTTCCGCCCCCTCCTCCAAAAAAACCTGAAGTTGTTTCAGCCCCAGTAGTGAATCATGCTTTCTGTAGTTATTATCTTTTCTATTATGAGAAGCTTGCCTCAGAATGTTCGGAGTTCAAATCCTCTCTTCATAAAATGCGTCCCCTCAGCAGCCTTCACCCCAAGCGCAGGCTGTGATTTAAAGTCCACGCTGGGTGTATTCTTATCCGCGAGACACAGCCCTGTGGGAGGATGGGGGCCGACGCAAGCATCATTTCTCGCACATAGACTGTGCACATGGACATTCAAAGTCATAAATGTCTTGTTATCATATAATTTGTGATAAGTGATAATCAAGGAAATTCATTCTTAAGTGTTTGGGGAACATTGCTCTCCTAGAGGAGTTGTGGTGGGTGATATTTTAGTCCACTACATCAGATTTCTTCCTGTAACTGTGCTTTGTATTTATACCAACTGTCATGACACTGCTGGGAAGCACGTCCTGAAATCAGATTCTGAATAAATATTGAATTGAACTTCAAAGGAGGCATCAGTATGATCTACGGGGTGCCAAGCTCCTGCTGCCAAGGCTCCAGACAAGATGCCCATGACTGACTCAACACACTGACACAAGACTTACTCGGAGGGGGCCGCTCAGGAAGTTGAGCGCCACTTAACACGGGAAGTTAACGTTAATCCACCACATCTCTGACTCACAGTCATAAGCCTATCACTACTAAGGATCAACCTGGCAGGGCCATGATAAGACCATGATAAGATATGATACAGTAATCACCATGCCAGGATTCTGACTGGACAGTCATAGCTCACTGGGGAGATATTAAAAACAGCACGAGTTTAGCTCTGGCTCTTGTGTTCCGCTATGAGGCAACGCTGTCAGAGGCCAAAATGTATTTCAGTGGTGGCCACTCCAGACATTTCTTCCCTACAATGGCTAGTTTAGAGGAGAGCGATTGTAGGAGATGGACACAGTGTATATGAAGTGAACGAGGGATGACAAATGACAGAGGAAGACAAGAGTGCGTTTCCAGAGCTTTCATTACACAGCTCCGTTCTGTTTCTGTGTCTGCAGCAGGAAAATGTCAGCTCTCAACATGTTGACTCAAACAAGCTTGGGCTGAGAGAGGAGTTTATGTTTGAATGGGGCCCCTTTTCAGAAGAGCAGCCTTTATGAAACCCTGATGATTTCACCCGATCCCTCCCTCGTGAAAACATAAAAACCATGGATTAAGACGGTTTAACGTACTACCAAATACATGGATTTGGATCAAATAAACAAATTTATTGGATTCAGTCAGTTACTTTTTCTCGCTAGACAGCATCATGTTTTAACAGGCTAGCCTCTCCCTCTCCCTCTCCTAGGTGAACGAGGGTCTGTGGCTGATCACTCACCTGTCGGGGATCTCCTGGGCCTCCTTACCCACTCCTGTTCTGGGTGCGGCCTTGGTGCTCTTGTTGGCAGTCATCTTCACCTGACCGCCCACTTACCTGGCGAACAGATAGAACAACAGATAAGACAAACAGACATCTACTGACTTAATGCCTCTAAAATCATACTGCTGTGTGTGTGTGTGTGTGTGTGTGTGTGTGTGTGTGTGTGTGTGTGTGTGTGTGTGTGTGTGTGTGTGTGTGTGTGTGTGTGTGTGTATGCGTAGAGGGGAATAGATCACAATGTGCTTCATAGCTGAGAATTTCAAAATACACACAACTGGAGGAATTTGAGTCTGTTCACAGTCATAACGTGTATGGGTTATGGAATATCTGGAAATGTAGGCTAGGCTTTTTCCTGCAAGAAAATGTATTTATGTTTGAACTACAAATACTATAAGTTCATTACAATCCAACTGATGCCAATGTCTGCTGACATCCAAAATATGTCCTCAATGAAATGCGACCTAAATGAAGTCCAAATAAAAGGCCAAAATATATTTCACTGTAGTGGCATTAAGATTAGTTGGAGAATTCGGGCCAATTTCCCAAGATCAATCACTGTTGAAAAAGCACACTCATGCACTGACGCGATGTCCAGAAAACAAGATGAATTCCAGTGGTTACCAGAGAAACAGAGGAAATATTTTTGATCATTCAGCAAGGCTGCACAGAGATTTGCAATCATTAGTTGAAACACGGCTTTCAACATTTCATGGTCACTTCATGGCTTCACTGAGCCAAAACATTTAATACATCTCAAACCATAAGATCCAAGTCATTAACGAGGGCACAAAGCTGACTCACAAATGGACTCAAATAAGAAAAAAAGGATCAAAGTTCTGGTGTGTCAAACACTGAATAGGGTGAGATAATGAGAGAGAGAGAAAAAAAAGAAAGAAAGAAAAGAATAAGAGACAGAATAAGAAAGTGATGTTGGAGGCGGAGAGAGATAACAGCGAGTGACTGGTATGGAAGGTGTAGTTTTCTTTTGTCAGTCTGTTTAAAAGGAATCAGCAAAGATTTACAGTTAGGCTCAATCTTTTGGCTTGTTAAAAAATGATTATTTTCCCTATACATTTATGCAATTTGGAGGGCTACAAAAGCAACTACTTTTATTACAGCCATTCGTTTTACAAGCTCCACAGGAGAGTTGAGGTTTCGGTGCTTATGCCCTCCAGTACAGCAAGTTTCTGCTGTCTGCTTTGCTCAGACATGGCCCAAAAATATAACACCAATTACACACACTTATCTACACAAAACCACATTTTGCTGAGTTGTGCAACTTGCTCTGTTTGCTTCAAGCTCATATTTCCACATTTAGTGTCTGATGGTATTTTCTAAATCAAGTCAAATGGATTTTTCCTTTGATCCTGACAATCACTCTCTCTACGCCATGGACTGCAGGCCAATCCGCAGCAGTCATATGAGAGCGTACTGCCTTTGACAGGAACATGCACTCCTCTGCTGGAAGCACATTCACAAACATGGCCCAGGCTCCCACAGACTCTATGCCAAGCACTAGGCCATTTCCTCCCTTCAAACCAGAGGGCAAACTCATCTGTGAACAGAGGTGGGAAACCAGCAACACAAAATAACAGCTGCCTCCCCACCTCCCCGGCTCCTCTTTAAAGAGCTCTTCGTTTTACGATGCGGTCAGTGTGAGATCTGATGGAACTGGAGCTAAAGGAGGGTGTGGGGTGTTGGGGGGTGGCAGGATGAGCTGGGTGTGGGGTGTTGGGGGGTGGCAGGGTCAGCTGGGGGTGGCCAGTGGCACTTATTTACAGGAAGTTGTTGTATGAAGTAGCGGGGCGAGCAGCGGCGGCACAGCCGTGCAGGAGGCCGAGCTGTGATCTGTGAGCTGTGAGCTGTGTGCAGGCTGAGGGATGAGGGGAGAGACAGCATTCCTCCTGTCAGCCATTTCCTGCCTCGGAGGACTGCGGAGGACATGCATCTTCATTTCCAGCTGACGTGGGAGCACATGACCCGCTCAACAGCAGTGCCACTGCAGACCTCTGGGACCAGGCGCGCTGGGTCTCAGACCTCCCCCAGTCTCTCCTGCTTTTGAACCCTCTCTCTTTCTCTCATTCTCTCCTTTTAAACTCTCTCTTTCTCCCAGTTTCTCCTTCTCAACTCTCTCTTTCTCCCAGTCCCTTGTTCTTTTACGTTCTTTTGACTCTTTCATTCTCCCTCTTCCTCTCAATTAAATGCTCTTGAACATGAACATAGACAACTATGTGATTGGCATCATTAACTCGTCACTAAAAAGCCAACAGGGAAAACAATACCAAAGTAATTGATAGAGACAGAGACAGAGAACTCCAACCGATATATGAGAGAGAATGACAAATAATGCTGAAGCTGAAGATATCTTTTTTTATTCTCTGACAACTGGTGCTTATGAATAGATGAAACATGTGAGAGAGTTGTGTTTTTCCCAACGCAGCCCAATATTTTCACTGAGCTGTTGAGGGACGCACAGCTGTAAAAATACTGTTCACCAACCTTGAAAAGATATTAGACCATTAAATCATTTCTACCACAACGTTTGGCAGGCACATACAGAGTGCATTTAGAAACCTATAACAAGATTGTGGAGGTACTGTTTTACCAAAACATTACAGACACAATGATTCTCCAGTTTGGCTCTACTTGATCTTTGCAGTTTCACTATGACATAAAATGAGAAATCACTGCAATACTGGCGGTGATGACAGGGGCAAGATTTAAACTGAAAACAAACTTTTCAATAGTGTGGACTTTGACCATTGCAAAACATTGACCATTAGGACCACCAGACCAAACACCCATATGTTAGATATACAGTATGTACTGTACCACTAAACATGACCATTCACTTTCTATGTGGGAGATATATGTCTACTGTATCCTGTGTGAGTGAAGTCATGAGACACGTGAGAAAATGGAAATGTGTTTCAACACTGCCAGTTGGGCAACAGAAGCAGGTTAAAACTTGTGAACAGAATCTAGAGGAACCTGCTGCTGACACCAACAATGCAACTACCTGTTCTTAACGGTTCGGAGACACACAGTGTGTGTGTGTGTGTGTGTGTGTGTGTGTGTGTGTGTGTGTGTGTGTCTGTTGCCACCTGAGCACGCTCAGTGCAAATGCATGACAGCCGCCCGGACGCCTGCCAAGCTCCTCCAACACCCAAGTGTGTGGGAACTAGGGAGAGCAACAGCTCGCCGATGACCCTCTGCCACGGCAGGAGTCTCCCTCGCAACCGCAAGGCCAAGGGTGGGAGCGGGAGACCTCGGGATAGAACCTTGCATTTCACATGCAGCCAATGTATTTCCATTAAGTCTTTTAAGAGTTTGAGCCCTCAAAACAACCCCTGTCCTGTTCTTATGTAGAATTACATTCTCAGTAGCTCCCAAAGGGCACATCACCCTGTGGTTAATGTTTGAACTGGCAAGGCATTTCACAAAACACCTGAGTTAGCAGCACTATTCAAAGTGTAAGTGTTGAGAAACATGGAATAGTCATACCTTCACGGTATTTACATCTAGTTGAAGCATAATACAAAGAGGCACTTTATACACTAGGAGTTTATTATAGTGTTATAAATAGCTCCATAAGGAAGTTTAAGGGAAACTGCTTAAACCCATACAATAGCAGACATTTGTTGGAATACAGAGAGCTAATCTTGTATTTCAACCAGATTAAGATCTACAACAGGAAGAGCCAGAGCTGCACCCATTTATACAGAAAACATCAGCATGAGTAAAATGGACCATCAAATAACAAGTCAAACCTTTATAAGAGACAGAAACTACAGAAATGTTATATCAGAGATGATACCTCTGATACCATTTTTAAGTGCTGGCCCTAGACCTTGTTTATACAACTTGTAAACAACTGATTGCCATCCTCTCTCTCGGATGTCTGTGTGGTGTGTTTGTGACCCTTCTACTGACTTCTGTCCACTTTCCAAAACACATAACAGCCAAGTAATCAGTAATCATCACGAGCATAGCACCGCCTACCACAGAAGAGTAATTACGCAGGCGAGTAATCTATGCCTCTATAATGAGTACTATCACCAAAGTAAAAACTTAACGTGAGTTTTCCATACTGTGACCCTCAAAAACAACAACATAAACTCTCTCCTGTGGTCAATGCTCCTCAAGAAAGCTGAATGACATGTAGGTCAATGCACATGTCACTGTTTTGAACATCAAGGCTGGCGCCAGGCATTTCATTGGTCGGTGTGAAATTCAATCAAATACTTGCAGTGTACATGACTGAGCTAAACATAGTGTGTGTGTGTGTGTGTGTGTGTGTGTGTGTGTGTGTGTGTGTGTGTGTGTGTGTGTGTGTGCGATGCTGTCAAAAAGCAGAGGGACTGAGGATAGGAGCCCTTTGTGCCTTTGTGTCGTCCTTGAGCAAGCAGTGGTTAAAAAGTAAGCCCTTTATCAGCCAGTCAAACACCCACTATCACAGTGAGTCCTCCATGTGCGCGACACTCTGTGGAATGCACACGGGTCATCGGCCTTGTCAGCCATGACGTTCAAAGCGGCCCACGGACCAGCAGACCACGAGACAGGAATGCACTAATATTTGTGCTGCCAATCAAATAGCAGAGTCAACACATACAGAAGACATCTGAAAGGCAGTGGACGGACACTGGTGAGGAGCCACAAAGGAACCAGTGATGGAACGAACATGAATGTGCCATCCCAACAGCACTGGACATTACTGGACGGAGTCAGTGATCGTATACAGGACAGCAGTTCCCTTTTACTAGCTTCTTTAATGTTTCTATCTCTAGCATCAACATGACTGGATGGGTGGGTGATCGTATAAAAGACATCAGAAGTCCCCTTCTGCTAACTTCTTTAATGTTTCTATCTCTAGCATTTCCTTGCTATCTTTAGCGCTTCTTTTACAAGTGGACGAGACTGACTCAAAGAGGGAGTTCCAAAAATAGACAATGAGGACCTAATAGTGTTTTCCTGTCTGCTTCACCTCTCTACCTCTGGCAAAAAAAAATGTCGTCCACTTTTTGCTGAGACACTTCCTCCAAGACTTTAAAAACTCCATGGAGTCTACTCACAGCCAGTAGATACAGACAATGTGAGAGAGAGTCAGAGAGAGTCTGAGAGAAAGAAAGAAAGAAAGAAAGAAAGAAAAAAGAGAGAGAAAGAGAAAGAGAAAGATCTGCACAATCTCAACTGTTTTCAAACATCATAACCTCAGAGTGAATGAACAGAGCCATGTATTCACAAGGGACCATTTACACTTTTTAAGAGACATTTTGTCGTCCACTTTTTTCCTCTCTTCTGTTCCATGTGGAACATAGCTGGAGAGCAAGCTTGCAAAGCCAGACAGGTCCGACATGAGCTTGAGTCAAGGGAATTTTTATTTTGCTGAGAATCCTCCTTTCAAAATGCACAAAATATGGATGAGAAGGAAGAGCCATACCAGAGCTTTTCCATCCCCTTGACCAAACCCCCTTCCCCCGTCCTAATTACATATGGTCCTCATAAAAGTTTCACTTCACAACACACACACTGGACATATGGTGCGTGTACACACTGCCTGTCGTCATTGTCCAAGGATGTCATGTTTAGATTGAGGGAATAGAACATGCAGGGGAATGTCTCAGTTAACCTGAAAGATTTCTCAGAGGTTTGGACGTCCACCTGGACTCACCATCTGCTCCTAATTACCGGCTCATTGAAAATTCTGTGCTCACACAATGCCCAGCTACGCACGAGCGGTCCAGCTTCATTCCGACACACAAGTGACAAAAGGCCTGTCATTTTTGTTCCTCTGACCCCTACAGCTGAAAGCCAAGTCTCTGGGGACTGGCTGTGTGTGTCTCTGTGGTGTGTGGCGTGATTCTTTCTTCTGTGAGAGGTGAAGTGTTGCCCTGAGTCCCAAAGCGCATGTTCAATGGAGCACACATACACACACGTGCGCACATACCGGCATACACACACACACACACACACACACACACACACACACACACACACACACACACACACACACACACACACACACACATAGAGAGAGAGAGAGAGAGACGCACACACACACACACACACACACACATAGAGAGAGAGAGAGAGAGACACACACACACACACACACACACACACACACACACACACACATACATACAAAAACACACACACACACACACTCATACTCACACACACCTCATGTTTCACACAATGCTTAGCCTAGGCTGGCTGTGGCAGCTTACAACAGCTGCACACTAACTCGATGCCCACCATATCCGAGATCCGAAGATGACTAGGCCTGCCGGCTGGAAGCAATAGGCTGCGTTCCCTCTCATTCCACCTCTTAGTCTCTGGACCATTTACAGTTGCCATTTCTTTGTTGGAATTATAATAAATAACATCATCCTGATATAAATGGTAAGAGGATGGGGTCTGATAGAATGTGATTTACATAAGCACAGCTGGTATAGGCACCTCCTTCTGTGCTCAGCATTCCAAAGTCTCACAGGGATAGGACATATATCTTTCCACTGAGCTTCTGCAGCAATTTTTCTTTTATTGCATTATATGCAGCGCTTCAGGCCTCATGCACAGATGGAATCTTTTACATGTGATATGTGACTCCAATCAAGATAGATAGTTAAAGGTGCTCTAAGTGATGTTACGCGGTTTCTAAACTGAAACATTTTTTGTCACATACAGCAAACATCACCTCACCAACCGCTAGCTGCCTGTGCCCTGAATACACTGTGGACAGACCAGACTCCAAAAACGGTAACAAAAACATCCTGGTCCACCCTGGACCATGAAACATAACAAACTGTTCCAGCCAATCACCGAAGAAATGTGCGTTCAGGAGTTTCAATTGCACTGAAGGGAGGGACGAGCTAGCTCACTATTTTGTTTGAACGTCAACAGAAGTGATGTTACCCAGCATCGCTTAGGCACCTTTAAGATGAAGGATGAATAAAGAGACTATAGGACAGGAAACTAGGCTTCTAGGCATGCTAAGACTCTTCAAGGTGTGTCTTGATATGCCAGCAACAGAACACACTGAAAAGTGGTTTGCCCTGCAAAGTGCCCCTTATTATGTGACAGTGACACACAAAGAATGCTAAGCATCAACCCATATGAATGCAGTCAACACCGCCTTCATAAGTACACAGAGGGTTATAAGTATTTTCACTGTTTGCTATACATCAATCATGAGCCTATCCGCTGCACAATGATGGAGAGTGTTGGTATCAACAATAGTCTCATCCATCACAAAGAGAAAAGGGAGCAGATATCTATCCACCACAACGTCACTGCCTAAACTCATCCATTTCAAATCAACAACCAATACAGGAGTGTCAGTCACAATGCATGTTTGTCATCTGGGGAACAAATGGGGAGACTGGCCCAAGAGTAGACGTTGTTGTCGTCTGGCGAGGGCAATGATAAACAGACAGGAAGTGACTAGCTGTCTGGCTGACCACAGTCCAGATTGTCACTCTGGAAAATCTGTGGGTTGAGAAACAGCTTGAGTTTCTTTCTAAGCAACCACAAACTGCAACATATTTTTGTCAGCCTCTGTAAAATATGCACGGAATCCAGTGGAAAGGACACAAAAAGGAACAGGAGACACTGGAGGACAATGTGGCGCACTGGTCAGGTCCATGAAAACTGTCTTAAACAAGGAAATAGGAAGGATCTCAGCCATAAATACCTCCAGTACTGTTTGACTATCTTTACTTCCAGCAGGGGTAACATACCACCACCACCGAAAACATTGATGCTACTAACAAGATCAGAAATTAAAAGAAGTATGCCAAATACCCCAAGGTGACAACAACTTCCAATGTGACTAACTGACTGAATGACATTTTGGGACAAGTATGATGCAATGGTTGAAAGCCACGCTTGAATCCTGACCTCCTGATAAAGTTATATCAAAGTAGTAGACGCACAGAGGGGTAGACCACAGGGGAGCCAAAACTTAAAATAAAAGAAGTCTTGCCATGCAATGCTATATGAGATGCATGACTGGAAAGATTCTGAACTAAAACATAGCAGTTCAGTGACATCCCAGCCTTCCTTATTACGCAAGAATTAGCCTGAAAACAGAAAGCCTGCCTTCCCATGCTTTGAGCTGACAATCCAAGCCAATGAGAAGGAGACGTCATTGTTAGATCAGTACAATGGACACTCTGTTCGGAAAGTTCAAGAAATATCTTGCAGCTGCTTCGTCTTCTTATGAATTAATAGACAACAATTTTATACGTACCCACGCGGAAATGCCATTAATCATTATTCAGATATCTAGAGGTTTTGGCTAGTTCATTGGTAAACTCAACAACCTCACTATAATGGTGGCTTCAAGTTATTTCACTTATACTCTAAACGAAATTTCGCGCCGTTAATCGAGACATGTTATTTGACACAGTGATTGTCATCCACCCTGTTCAAGTTTCTAAGAATAAAAAAGCCTTTTGTGCTCTGTAATTTACTTTCATAGTACTCATTCTCATGTCTGCGGTATATGAAATCCAAAGTTGTTCTGTGAACGGTACATTTGTGTATGTTCTTTCAAACCATGTCGTTTTCATTTCGTTGGATGTAGCCTAGGCTATCGGTTTCAATCCATGTATTTGATAGTGAGCATGCACTAACCAGTGGACTGTATACGTTTTTTATACATTTGTTTTGGTTTTCACAACTTGACAAGAGAGGTGAATGACCAAATATGGCCCCTTACACTAAATGTAATACTTTGTGCCGCTTTCCAAAGTTGCTAAGCTTATTCAAACGCAACATCTTTCCAAACAGTTTCGAGTGTTATTTGGAGCGCCAAGATATACATGCTGCAAGTTTCTTTGCAACAATGTTACAACACCAGTTAACAACGCAAAGACGCGATTTACATGACAGGCGTGTTAACGTTACCTCAAGGAAGCCTCTGGTTATCCAAGCCATTTTCATGTTGAGGTGTCTCTCTAAAACAGATCCTGTTAAGACATCATTCTCAAAACACACAACATTGCCGGTGATACCTGGACTTCTTCCCTAAAATTCTACTCAAGTCCTCTCAAGCAAACGGAGTCCTCCCTTGCCGAGAGGGCTGGCAAGCAGAAGGCTGGGCTAGTAACCAAGGATATGGGATGTTTTGCCCCCCACTCTTGCATTCAAGTTTTCTCACTCCCACATTATGGAGGTCTGCAGTACCACAAACGCATGGTTCAATAGGCCTACTTATAAGTGCTGTATGATGTTGGTAATGATTTCATTGTATTGTTATCCGCATTCCAACCTGGTTCCATACTTCCTTCCTTTAAAAACATTAAAAACAATACAGTTAATCTAATGGACTAGATGTAAGGACAGGGTAATTTTCAAGCATGGTATCTTAAGCAAGACTTGTGAACACATCTTAGGAGTGGAGAAAGTCAAATGCGCAAGAGTTTAGAAAATTTAAATTAGAGGATGTACGACTAATCCTGTATTTGTCCATCATTGGACCACAAATCAAAAGTAGCCTACTTTGGTCTGTTTTAACAGGACATAACTAAAATAAAAGAACTGTGGATAATGTTTTTGTAACCTACATTATGAGTTTGAGAAAACAAAGAAAAAGCCTCTTTGGGAACTATAATTAGGTTTGCTGACATGGCCTCTGTTGGACATCCATGCCTGCAGTGAGGCTCACAGACAATGCTAAAACACCCTGATCCACTGTCTCCTGTGTGCTTATGAAGTTTTAGGTTTCTCAGCAACAGAGAACAAGCATAACACATTGCTAACAGCTGGCTTGGCCAGGGGGCTATGCCTCACGTAGTCAGAGCATGAGTCAGGCCTTTAGACAATTGTATTTAATGACAAATACATGCTGTAGCAATCCAACCAGAGGGACACTGTGAGTTAGTTGTTTTCCTTCTTGGGTCTGCAAAATGATTCAGCAGATAGTACGTCTGAGTCACTCACACAGTCAAGTCTGTATCACTGGGAGCAAAAATGGATTAGCTTTGGCCACTTTGCATTGCAGAGTGTAAAAATTAAAGCATTGCCTGTGGTATAAATATATTCCACTTTGGCCCAGCGAGAGACAAGAGTCCTCCTGACAATGTTTTGCAGCTGTGTCCCATAGTGGTTTATGATTAAGTTTCAACAAGTTTGGTGAAGGCAACAAACAATTATAACAAATCACACACTAAACTAAACTCACCATGGTGGACACAAGGCATTGTGCTCAGCACAAAAACAGTTGTTTGCCACAGGTAATACTGTTTTATGACTCTGTGTTCTATCTGAAGTGTTAATATGATATATGAGACCAGCCACCTTAAACTAGTGGATCATCAGAGCATGTTCTCCATGACCCCCCACACACACACACACACACACACACACTCTCTCTCTCTCTCTCTCTCACACACACACACACACACACTACAACCCACAGTTATCTGTCTTGGGAATGCAAACCACTTGGCCGATGCACTGTTCCAGAATAACTCATAATCTTCAACTTCTAAGGATAAGGCTGATCCTCAAACAACCATTTCAATTAGCACTGAACTTACTGTGATTATGACAGCCTGACCTTACAATGTGCTTTGTGGGGTAAACTACAGGACTCAATGTACACTAACTCCCATCCAAACATGTCAGACTGACAATTAAAGAGTATGTTTCCACCATTATATTTTTGGGAGATTTTGGATTTTGGATAATTCAGGGGAGGCATAGTGATTTTCAGCAAACATCATTTTATTAACATTTTTAACCAAAGGACTGCATGGCCTGATCTCATTGCCTGTAGGGTCCCAGATACCCAGGGCCTGAAGAAGATCGCGTTGGCTCGAAACTTTGCTTTTTTTCCTTTTAATTAAACTCTGAGAGCTACTCTGGTGTGCAGGCATTCTCTTTTGTTTTTACCCAGGATTTCACAGACATCTGAAAGTGCCTATGGTGTGTTTACATATCTACTGTCTGTGCGTCCTGCCTGTGTCTGTGTTAAAATAACCTCATACGGTGTTATATTTCAATACATGCTCCTATGAACCCTGGGAACACATCAGTGAAATGCAGATTCATGTGCACAGACTAAACATCACTTCAGGGAGAGTATGCCTACTACCAGGAACATCACAACCCCAAAATATGTGGTGGTTTTAAGTGTGGGGTATGTAGGAGTGAACCAGATGTCAAAGAGCACCAACTGAGTCAAAGCATAATGACTTTTTGTTGGTGAGGTTCTGTTGACAACGCAGACAAAAATATGCAACCTCAGCACCACAGAAATGATTATCCACCTTTTTTCTGTTGACTTTGGATGCAATCTGCTCCAAATGGGACTGTTCTTACTTGTTGCATCCAGTAAACAAGAGAAATGACTGACCTTGTTTTTGAGCGGCACTGTATTCAATTCAACTGCAAACATAGTCACATTATTAAGACTATTTTGGTTTCGACCCATGAAACCTACAGCAAACTCACTTTAGACACTACAAGTGTCACTACTGGGTTTTGAAGCCTGTGCATTAATGGTCACAGGATAAAGGTCACAAAGTTCATTGGAAGCATGTGTTCTCTAATTATTAAAGAGAATAATGCTATGGATAATTAGACCTTGGGCCCTAATTGAAAGGGCGGGAAAAGTCTATCAACAAGTAAAGTTCTAGTGCATGAACTACAGCACAAACATTTGAAGACATACAGTACATACTAATGATGCAATTCTGTCTCTTCCCAGTGATTAATTGTTTCAGACCCTGAAAATGAAAGCAAATGGATCCAAAAGATTATATATGAGGCAAGATACACAGAGTACAAAGGAACATTTAAGGAACATATTTCGCAACATGTTGACAGAAAACACTAACAGTTCAGAAAGGCAACATGTCCATGATTAAATGTGAGAGCGCTCTTTTAACCGTCTCATAATTATGAACTACATTATGGATAACATTTACAGCTCAGAGAGATCATGACAAAACAATGAAGCAAACACACAGCTTACTTTTTGTTTTATTTTTGTAATAAATATCATCAGTTGCCCTGAAGACATTCATTGAATCCGCTCAGGGAGCAGTGAGGGGTTAGGTGCCTTGCTCAAGGGGGCTTCAGCCGCGCCTACTGGTCGGGGTTCGAACCGGCAACCCTGCGGTTTCTCTGTTCAGGCAACTAAGGCTGGGGAGCATTACAACATGACAATAGCTGAAAGTGATACTTACAAGTGGCATATTTGCAATTAGCCTTCTATCAAGCTCAGTGATACCAGAAGAGCCTCAAAACACAACATCCCTCCCTAGCACAGACATTTTAACCACAACCCAACCACAAAATATTTATGGGCAAATGCTTCCAGGAGACAACAATATATTTTCAGTAGTTCAACGTTAAGAAGCCTAATGATGGGGACAGGCCACAGAGTGAACAGTACTGAACGCAAAAAAATATGTTTTAGGCGAGACATCATGATTCATTCCCCTGAAATTATAAAGAATGAGACAGCTGGACATTATTCACACACTGAATACATCTTCATATATCCCCATCTCAAGATTGAAGTTGATGGGGGGATATTATTCACCCTCAATACACTAATGAGCCTGTGCCTTTAATCTGAAATATCCTCTGCAATCTGTATCATGATACATAATAGTGCTGTCACTTCTGCCTGGTTAAGAAGTCGGCATCTATGTTAGCCGTTATGCTCATACTGTCAGAATTGTTAGTGTTTAATGAAGCATGGCATTGTTTGGAGAAGGCTGCACCATAACAGTTGGATATGGCATAGCATTTCATGGGACAATTCATGAGACAGACACAAACCAATAAAAACACTTGCAGCAAGAAGCAGCAACATCAATCCTTTGAAGTTTCGAGACAGATTAGTTACGTGTGTTAACAGACTTCACATCTGTTGGCTCTGCTATGTGAGTGGGATGTAGGACCTAGCTCTGTATTAAAGTTACATCATGAGCGCATGTGATTTCCAGATTAAGCTTCAATGGAAGCTTAATACCAGCAATACCATCAAGAAAAGACCACATCACAGAAGAACTTCACCACAATGTGTAAAAAGATTCAAATTATGATATAACAAGTTCCCCTGAAATCATGATTTAGCGAGACAGTTTACACAAAGTCAAACAGGTATGCAATAGGTGTGCGATGAGGCTTTACTAAGCCATTCGTCTGTTTCACAGTAAAACAGACAGAATCAAGGCTCTCTACATCCCATTCTGTAAGTAGCCTAACCATAATATCAGCATGACTTAATGCACCATAGACCTTGAGTTTCATAGAGGGAGGGAGAGAAAGAGAGATTTTATCTCATAGTTGGTCTAATTGTTTCCCTTACTGCGACCCTGAGGCACTGTTGGGCAAACTCTCCTCCTCTTGGATCAAGAAGAGACAAAGAGATAGGAGAAGAGTCTTCTACCCAAGTCTAATGCAATTATATGGTGCAGTGTATTTTCTGTCCGTTTCTGTCGCATAGAATAAATGGTGTGAAACTAACATGATATTCATATAGAATGATAATGCAAACAAGGGGTCAGGGTCACTAATTTGAGCAATTAAGGCCAGTTTAGGAGTTAATCCTTGAGACAATATAAGGCTAAAGAGCGCCCCCGCGTATCCACTGATTGTAAGCGCAAGAGTTCGTCAACTACAACGAGCTGTTTGCTTCGCAGCACAATCAAGTTTTCACTTCACTCGTAATTATGCCTTTTCCAGAATAGTGAAAAACAACTATAAGCCAGCGTGACACAAGTTTAAGGTATGTTTTCTTTCCTAACGCATCATGCATCACAATGACATAGTTCTCTTATCAGCTGTTCCAGATGTAAACGAAATAATCTAAAAACAAAGTAAACGAAATCAGATTAATGTGGAGCATCCTGCCTTTGGGCAATGTGCCACGTCAAGGCAAAGTAGGGTTATTTTGACATCGCGTCTGACAGAACTGCCTATATCTGCAAGAAACCTTGGAAAGTTAATTTAAGCGTGACTCGTATAATCTTAGAAGATAGTGAGGGTGGTGATGGGAGAGGTCTGTCTTACCTTTGCTTTCTGGCGCTTTTTCTTCTTTTGTTAATGCTAGTTTAAAAATCCATATTGTCACAAGTCTTTCCTCCGGAGTCTGCCGGAGTTGTGTATGGACTGAACCAGATACAAGCAATCCCGATAAATGTCCCTAAAAAAAGAAAAAGAGCTGGAACAGGAAACGATGACGGTCGTTATTGAGAGGGCTTACATTGTGTGCACTGCCCTGCGTATGCACTTCATCAAGAGAAAATTTTGTAATTTCTGTTGATGGGATATCATTGTTACAAACGCATATTTTATGCCGCTGTCAATTGAGGTATAGGAGTCACAAAGTTATATATTGCACTGTTTATTGTGGAATGATTCAAAGACTTTCTCAATAACGTCCTAGAGTTTGTTACTCATTACATAACCTCCACAAAGCTCCTTACCAAAGAAATACAAAAACCTCAGGTGTAAGCTACTCACCAGCTGAAGGAAAATAGATAGTGCTGTCTTTCTGAAAATTATTAAGTTTTGAATGTGTCTGTGTACAGCACTCCCTCTGGTGGATTGACACACATTTGACTTGAAAGATAAAAATAGCCTGCATGGGGTCAGATTTCATAATAGCTGAGAAATTAAGAAGTCTGAACACTATTTGGGCTGCATGGTGCAAAGTGCACTAAGAAATAACCTAGTTACCAGTCTACTCTGCACCGTCGCACACAAATCCCATTTAGAGACAAGCCGCAAAAACAATGACCAATCAAGCAAACGTGTACAGGAAATTCAAGGGTTTTATATATTTTAGAAAGCTTTACATCAAACCAGAACACAAAACTTCAACTCTCTTTTGACAGTTTCTATACACATCGTTTCTCCATCTCTCCTTATGTTCCAGCAGTGCTACATCAACAACGTTCCTACCTGATTAGTCGTACATCATTCATTTCAATTCAAACACAATTTATTATGCAAGAGAATGTAGGTCATCATCACAGATGTATTACAAATGTGCTTGATCTAAATGAGCATGAGGCAGAGATTTGCAACACAACACACCAGGATCAAAATGTAATTCTCAAGGCAGTGATGTAAAAAAGAATCCGATTCCAGTCAGTTAAACGTTAAATAAGACATCTTGATTGGAGACAACTCATGGCTACATGTCAAGTAAACAATCAACTATGGATTTATGCAGTAGTATAAATGGAACATCGCCACAACCGAGTAGAGATTTAAACAGAAGAGGGAGGGAGATGCATTAGGGGAGAGAAGAATTAGAAGAGAAATGAATTAGAACAGAGATGAATTAGAAGTTTCAATGACGGCAAGTTCCAAGTTGGAAAACATGAATATTAATCTGTACACTGAGGATTTAAGTCATCTTTAACACTATACATTTTCATTATCACCTTCTCAAGATTCCAGGTTTTTGGGGGATCTTATTCCAGTTAAATGTCAAATTCCAGGTATGTATCCAAAAGCTATTTTCAATGCCATATTTTTTACATAAATGTTTTTAAATGAACTCAGATTGGTCATATTGTTGGCACTTTTTCAATGATGCTTTTTGGTGTGGCTAAAATGCAATCAGGTCAAACATTTTTCAATACAGAAAGAGGAGTATCATGGTGTGTCATGCATTACAATAGGTTACATTAAATCACTGCATTTTGAACTGTTCATAGTCATATTCTATGGTGAGCTCAACTAAAAGCCTGATGAATGAAGTTCATATGAATGAGCTTCAACACACACACACACTCACTCACTCACTCACACTCTCTCTCACACACACACACACACACAAACACACCAGATCACTTCCACAGACCTACGTCAATGAGATTGTTAACACAAAGAGACAGTGCCCCAGGAGCAGCTGTGTGGAACACTATGGAATGATGGACCAGAGGAGATAGTGCTGTTCAGGGGAATGCATGAATGGGCCAGTTCCAGTCACAGTGATCTCGCTGCCACAGGTCTAACAGGGGAGTGAGTGAGTGTGAGTGAGTGTGTGTGTGTGTGTGTGTGTGTGTGTGTGTGTGTGTGTGTGTGTGTGTAGGAGAGGGGCAGACGGGGGGAGAGGGCCGAGGAGGCGGAGTGGGATTAGCTGAGGACGACGTGGCGGTCGAAGACAGACTTGCGCTGCTCTTGCACCTGCCTCCTCCAGCGCTGCTGAGCATGCTCCACCTTATTCAGCATGTTGGGACGCAGGCGCGAGCGCGATAGCACATCGTGCGCGTTAGCGAACGGCTGCTGGTCCTGGAACACACAGAGTGGGGAAGGACAGCACACATTGGAATCAGAGCTGCAGTAATAATAGGACAGTCAGGTCAAGTCCACGCAACAGGGTTGACCCAAAGTGCTTTACAAACCATTAAAATGACAGTAAAATAACACAATACAAAGTGCCTACATTTGAATCAGAGCAGCAAGAATCCTAGGAATGGGTACACTATGTGTAATTGCAACCAAGAGAATGGAATCATTGAAGCAACTAATTGTGTAAATACATTTTTCATTAAAATAACTCCCTACTATGGGCTTTCTTAAGTGTTTTTCACTATATGGTAATGTCATAGCCATAAGACAGACTATTCAACCATTCTTTTAAATCGAGTGTACAGAATACATATCAAACAACTTTTTACAATATTCCTACAGATCCTACACACAGAACTGACTCTTCACTAACGAAGAAAAAACAATTGATCATTTTGATCATTTTTGTTCAGTTGGTGATGTGGACAGTGATGTGATGCGACAGTGCTGAACATATGACATTGTTGCATCAGCCCTCCCATCCCTGACATATCTTTGGATGATGGAGCGAACCGGAAACCAGAGATCATTTTGCACGACACATACCCCAACATCATCTTCATTCTGTATCAGCTGAGAATGGCCAAAGAGTCTCCTCTTCAAAATGGGCTCCAGGAGGGTCAGGTAAACCATGTATAACAACAGCAGGCCCAAGATGGACAGGTACACAATAATCGTCCCCTGAAACAAAACGGTCCATCATCTGTATTAGGTATGTTGCAATTGTGATTGTACAGCCAGATAAATCAGCTAGCTGATGTTCAAACAAAAGAGATGTGCAATTACACAGTTACGCTAAAATTGGACATCTTCAACGTAGGCCAGGGGATCTAAAAGCCATATTAAGATTAACAGCAACTGTGACATTAAATCAATTAAGCAGTTTTATTTATCACTGACTTAGCTTGCCAACACCTAGACACATATTTTTCATTACTTTGTAATTTAGTCAATTTAGTCCTTTCACTCCCAATGTGAGTATCCTCAATGACTTACTTTGATAGTTCCAGAACTTCTCTCTTCATACTTGCATTCACATCGCAGACAGTAAGCCTCCACATCCTTTCCTTCCACTGGCATCGGTTCCACAACATGAAGACAGTTGCTTGGCAAAAAAGAAAGATACCAATTGTAACATTTGAATGAAATGTTAGTATCTTAACATATTAAGCATGACAATCTAGATAGAATCTCAGAGGGGGGGGGGGGGGGGGGGGGACTTACCAGTCCTTTAGGGACACATTTTGGTTGTAAATCTGCCCCTGTATGTCTTTGTAAGGGGGACAGATGCACTTGCATCTAATGTCTTCTGAATTCTGTTGCAAACAGAAGCAAAATCTCAAGTAAGAAAATATCCCATAAGGTCATTGTTTCAAGTCAACCTAATGCTATGGTAAACAGAATTTTGAAACCACACAGAAGTAGCCTGGTATTTTCACAAGGCCTTCTGGTTTTCAGTTTTGTAAGCTGGCATGGACTGGTTTCATGTTTAACCTTCTAACACTGTTCCGGTCAAAAATGACCTATTTACACATTCCCTGTACCATATGGAATTTTTCATCAGATTGCTTCAAGACCTTATGACATCCTTCACAAAAGGCATTTGAACATATAACATTCATTGTGACTATTTTCTTTGAATTTTGAGTGATTTATTCAACTTAAAAACACTTTTTCTGTTTACGGTCAAAAATGACCGCCATAGGAAATGAATGGGAAAGAGTATAATTTTCATCCAGGATATCCTTACACACACTCCTACAACTTACCATCAATTTTCTCACACAACTTTCATGCGCACACACACAGAAGCACACACAAACAGACACACATACACACACAAACACCCACACACACAGACACACAAACACCCACTCACACACACACACACAGTTCATGTTGTCATGTTGCCACTTGTGCATGTGAACCACGAATGCACGCGCACACAGAGTCACACACACACACACAGTTCATGTTGTTAGTTCATGTCGTCATGTTGCCACCCAGGTTAAGAGTCTGGGTGTCATCCTAGATAGCAGTTTGTCATTCCAGTCCCACATCAATAACATCACTCGGTCGGCATATTTCCATCTACGTAATATCTCTCGCTGGCACCCATCTCTCTCCCCCAACAGTGCTGGAATTCTGATTCACACCCATAAGGGATCAGATTCCAAAAATAATTCAGTGGAAATGCATGGATTCCAGTTGCTGCTACTGGAAAAAACTGGAATCCATGCTGGAAAAAACTGGAATCCATGCATTTCCACTGAATTATTTTTGGAATCTGATCCCTTATCATACCTGTTCATTCTTACTCGTTGCTCGACTTATCGTGACTAAATTCAAGATGGCTGCAAACGTTAAACTTCGTGAAGATACTGTCTGTATAAATCGTCTTGTAAGTAAACTACCAGTGCTTTTTCAAAGTTCTCAATGTCTCGTTTTAAATGTCAGGGCCCTAGGAAGTCTACCAATGAAGTGTGGAGATACATTGAGCCTCGTAAATGGGTGTAAAACAGTGATTTATTTGCATGGCTAGCCCGATGCCGAAGCACCACTACTGAAAAAGTTGTTGGTAGCATCGGCTAACTAGCGCCAGATTTTGGAGTGCAGGGGACAAGTCGAGATGGGCTATGAGACATACGTTCACACTCGGTATCATGTTTCAATACACTTTAGGTCAATATCACACCGGAATTCTCCTTTAATGATGACCAAGAAAACGTATAAACGATCTGAAACAATAGGCTACCTTACAAATCAAACGGGGATCGAACCACATTTGAGCAGCCTGGGCTACAGTGCAAAAAATACCCTCACTAACCACTACACCATCATGGTTATTGCTGAAGAAAAGTCTGCACTGTTAATTGAACGCGCGGGCACGCCTGCCGACACCGGTGAAATGCACCGAAGGTTCACTTAACTTTGGTCACATGGCATGGGGATTTTGAACTATGTTTCGAAGCAGTGGTCACATGACATGGCTGTTTTGAACCACATTTCGAAGCAGTGTTTCGAAACACTTGTGCTTCGAAGCCTCGACACTGATTCGAGACGTCGGTTTTGAAAGTCACACCCATACACAACAGTGACATTTCATGTCTTCTCCATAGACTGTATATATAGAACTTCTATATATACAGTCTATGGTCTTCTCTGTAGACTGACCCACCCTGTCTGCTCGACCTTATCTGCTCATTGATACAAGGACACGTAACGTGCATTAAATACATATCTAAATAAAAGGACGGTAGCATTTGTTCAGAAACCACAAGAGGATCATACACATATTGTTTTGTAAAAGGTCTGTTTGGGTGCGCTATGGTGACTGATCATTTGACGTAGAAGTGAACTTGGCAAACCTTGTTGGAAACAAGACAGACCTAATTACGAAACAGACAAATCGACCACACGGATTGGGATACATATGCGAATATAACGTAAGGCATTTGACTACAAAAGGAAAGCCAAATAGCAGCTTGCTAACAGCAAAAGTACGGTTGGTGAGCTACTGGATTGCTAACGTTAAATGTCCAACTAGCTAGTGCTAGCCATCAAGCTAGATACAATTACAGAACCGGTTGCATAACTGCACCATCGACAGAGAATGGTTTGCCAGGATATTGTTTTACCCGTGTTTTGTTAAAATGGTTGCTGACCTAAAGCACAGAGAATATACGTGTTTGTTCACTTACCTTTGCGTCGACAGTCTGTGTTGATATTACCACGAAGACAAAACATAAGAGCGGAACTACTTGTGAGGAAACTCTAATGCCAGTATGATACATCTTTCTCGATTAAAAGAACAGAACCTGATCAGAGCTCAAACTGATTTGGCAGTAACCGACAATAATTATGAAGGACAACAAAATCATACAGAAATGTAAGAGGGAAGCCAGTCATACAAGATATCTCTGTGGCAGCAGAGTCAGCTGATCATTTTCAAGTGCGCGCTGCAAATTCGTCCCCAGCACACACGGTTGTTGTGGAACCATTCATGGATTTTAGAGACTGCATTTTCAATGTAGGCCTAATTGAAAGTATTTTTGTTCACTTTTTTATGATAGGCTATTGTTCATACCACTTCAAAAGAAAAATACCAGCAAATAAAAGGGAACGCACTCTCCAACAATGAAAAACATGTTTGATAGGTATAGGCCTGGCCTAACTTTAATTCGTCCTCACAAATTCACTGTAGGCTACGTATTTTTAATTTCTTTGTTTTTTGGGTATATATGGTAGAAAATTACATCAATCCTTTATCCCCTCATCTGGACTGGAAATGTAGAATAAATTAGAGTTGGCATGGCATCATCATGTAGCCTACACCGTTATCGGAACTCCCCCTATTACCGTCGGTCCCGGTGTTGCACCAAATCCTGTGACCTGTCGAAATTTGTGACTCTAGAGGGCGCTCTATGAATTTAATGAGTTGGACTGACACATTGACAAAGCACTTACGCAAATAACGTAAGATCATGGTCCAAACATGAACGGTCTATTAAAGAAACGAACTAGGCTACTTTACTGACATTCAAACGCACAGTAGGTATAAACGTAATATAGGCTAGTCTAATAGTTCATCAACAAACAACCTACCGGTTAAAACGGAAGGTCACAATTTTCCAAAAGTAGTCTACAGTAGCCCATAGGCGAAATGATTGCGAGAAAATCACTCCAAATATCTCTCACCACCCCAGTAAACAGACGGACTCACTCAACATGCAGTAGGCTATGCTACTTCATTCAGATCGGTCACATAGCCTATTTAAATGGTTAAGACAGTGCTCCACCTTGTCACACCTCGTTGTAAAAGTCATTGGGATGGCATCTTTCATTTCACTGGGGTTTGGTATTACAATACATATGTAGCCTAGTAAATAACAAAAAACAAACACAATTTATTGACATGTGTGGTTGCCGCTTGAAACTGTCATTTATTTTATGAATGTATTTCAAGGTTGTTTTGTGGGTAGAACTACAACATATGCTGTGTGGTCGTGCAATGTCATTCTTCCAAAAAATAATGTTTTGGTTGTTTTGAATGAAAATGCATAGGCCTACTTCCATAGAAATGGTATGTTTACGATAAATATTCTGTTGTTATTGTGAAAATTGCAGCTATTCATTAACCTTATTTTAGCCAACAGCTTTCAGATATCAAGTTTGTTGTCATCTGTATTGTGATTTTTGTATGTAATAATAAAGTAATAAAACAAAACATCGGTCACTATTTTTTATAGACTGTCAAATTATGTTTCCCCACTGGAACTCTGCAGAAATAGGCTCATATACACACAAAACCATCTCAGGTGACTTCTCTTACTCTCCCATGTTTAACCAAACAGCTTCCATCACTCCTGTGAACTTCAGCAGGACAGGTCACACATTTTGATAGGCATATAGGCTACTGTCAAATTATGTTTCCCCACTGGAACTCTGCAGAAATTGACTCATATGCACACAAAACCATCTCAGGTGACTTCTCTGAATGTCCCATGTTTAGCAGCTTCCATCACTCCTGTGAACAGGTGGCCTATTGCATGGCGTGCATGACAAAATATGACAGTAGGCAATACGCCTATCAAAATATGTGACCTGTCCTGCTGAAGTTCACTGGAGTGATGGAAGCTGTTTGGTTAAACATGGGACATTTAGACAATTCACCTGAGATGGTTTTGTGTGCGGATGAGTCCATTTCTGCAGAAGTTCCAGTGGGGAAACATAATTTGACAGTACGCTATCAAAATAGTGGCATAGAAATTCTTAGGCTAGCCGACATAAAAAATCACCACACAGATGATAACAAACTTCATTTAAGCTGCAAAACAAGGCCCTCCCCCGATTTATGTTTATAAGTAGCCTATGGCATTTTCCCAATAACAACAGCAGATTTATCGTAAACACAATTTATATTATTTGTATTACAACAAAAAAAATGACATTGCACGAGCACACAGGACTCCATATTTTGTAGTTGTACCCAGAAACACCTTGAGTTGACACATTCTGAAAATAAATGACCGTTTCAAGCGCTTAACCACAAAAGCACTATGTGTCTTCACCATTTATAAAATAGGCTGACCGATCTTGCTGACGTAGCCTAGCCTACTGCGTGTTGAGTGAGTCTATCTGTTTAGGCAATGCGAGCTACTTTCTCGCTATCATTTTCCGTTTTAACCGGTAGGTTGTTTGTTGATGAACTACAGACTATATAGCGTTTACTGTGCGTTTGCATTTCAGTAAATGCATCTGCATTGAAGTTTCAGTATAGTAGAGGATTTATTTGCCCGGTCCATATTTTAGACCGCTATGATCTTACGTTATTTGCGTAAGTGCTTTGTCAATGTGTCAGTCCAACTCATTAAATTCATAGAGCGCCCTCTAGAGTCACAAATTTCGACAGGTCACAGGATTTGGTGCAACACCGTATTTCCACCGTCTTGCTTGTATGTGTCACTTAATATCCATTTCTATACAAACCAAGACAGCGGACTCCTACAGAAACGCAACCACCCACACCATAGGTGTATCTAAATTAGCTATGTACCAAAAATTACATTTTACCGTGACTCAAAGAGCTGTAAACAGTGTTGTAAGGCTGCGTGTACACAACCGCTTGGAGCTCCATTTTAATTTCATGACGAGAATTCTCGGTCTAACCGTTCATGTGCCGTTGAAACGGTGTAAATAGGCGACCCATCAGGCCAGCACTATAACTCCGAGCGTGGTAAACAAAATCGGATATTTCAGGCAGTAAATGCTCCCGTTAAGAACCAAACCAGATTTTGTTCAAATCTACACACATGGCTACTGAAAAATGTAAGGTTAATTTAGCAAATGTTATTTTGAAGTGTTAAAAAACATCATTAGAATTTCTGAACAAAAGTGGTGATAATTGGGGGTGTTACGATATATAGCGCGCTACCTAACTTAGCCTAAATACACAACTGAAACAAAAGCAAGTCACAAGCTCTGTAACTCCACATTACGGTTTTATTTACAGTATGCTATTTACAAAGACAAATAGAAACCGACTGTATTACTCCCAAATTATGAGAATTTGAGCTGCAACTTGCCTTGCCTCTCAACTTCACCTGTCAACACTAACGTTAACGCAGCCATTGAACTTGAACCACTTCCTGTCAGATCGCGACATACGCTGTCAATCAAAAAGAGTCCAGACTCTATGACGGTTCCTCCAATCATCATACAGCTCGGCGTCCAGGCCATCCCACTGTCCCATTCACTCCCAGAGACGCCGGGCTTCCCTGGAAATGACGATTTTGTGGCGCTTGTCCAATAAACGTGTAGCTTTTCTGCACTGAGATCAGCCCAATCTGTAAGTGCCATTGAAAGTCCAGTGAAGCCGAGCGTCTATGGGTTTTTTGCATGTTTTTTTGATGGATCGTGTCGTCACAGCAATGTATTACGGGTGCGAAATCACGATAAATGACCGACAAAACCTTATTGCTGAACAAACTAGCCATGAAGATGAACATGTTTTCAGCATGTTCTAGTTGGCATAGTAGGCTAGAAGCTAATGTAATAGTGTTATTTGATGCGATTTTCTGTGATATTTTAGAGGAGGCTGAGCTTCCCCTGTAGTCTTAGAGCAATCGCCTCTGGACTAGCCTACTCATTATACCATTATCCTTACCCTAGACATCTGGTGTTTGTTTTGACCCTTCTAAATTAAGAAAAATAAACATAAATGAACCAAATTCTAGGCTATGCAAATAATTATATGCATTAACCATACAAAAAAAACTTTCTAATAAAGCTTCAACATAGTAAACAAAGTAGCGTTGATCAGAGGCTCAACCAGGGGGCTCTATTATTATTTTAGTGTCGTGGCGTTCTTCTTTTCTTCCTAAAAGTGTACTGTGCTCTTTTAAAAATGTACATTATGATGATAATAATTTTGACAACAGTGTAGATATTCATATTTATTATACTACACAGGAAACAGAACAGGCATACATTTTTTATTACTTGATTTATTTACACGTTAGATGTATAAAACATAAAAATATAGATATTAATTTACTTTCTAATACATGACCAGAAATTGCTATTCTACCAAACTCTTTTCCCAAAAGTCATGGTTAATTTCATCTGTTGAGTATAAGGTTCTGACAAACTTGCATCTCTTGGGCATGTGAAGGAGGTCTTATTGTTGGCTGTGCAAGTGTATCAAACCTGACAACAAAGTACTGGCATTCAGTGGCGTTGTGATTAAATCATGCGAGAAAATGAGTACCTATACTATGTGGATGTACAAAACATGTTTCCATACATCACTCAACAAAATTACATACTTCACAGGAAGGCATCTGTCTACAATACAATTCATGAGAGCAGTCTAATATTTTTATACATAATATACAAAACATTCAAAAGAATAATTGCTTTTTTAACTGTGTCACTATATCCCTTGTAGTGATCAGATATATAAAAAGGTTGCATTTAACATACAGTATATTTCATATATATATTTCATCACAATAAGCACCAGTGATCTTGATGCATCTCAACACTGCAGGGCCCACCCATCTTCTATCAGTAAAAATGAGTAGGCTATTCTCTTTATGCACAAACATGTAAAAGGAGTTATCTTCCCTTTGATGGACAAACAAAATAGTTTTGAACACTATAGGATGTCCTGTTGGGGGACAGGAAGGACAAAAGTACATTTGCTGGTCTTTCCACACGACACAACCACTCAACTCAACAGACAATTCAAAGTTTCAAACAACCATTTCAAAGACCCAGAGTTACTTGACAGTCCACACTTATCCTTTATAAAAAAAGAAGGGGGGTGTCACTGACGTCCTTCTGATTTAGAGGCACTGAGGGTCCCACTAGCATTTAGCTGTGACAAGTACTAGTCAATTTATATGCTTTCCACTTCTGGTCTTATAATGGGGAGGAAGAGCCCCAGCGTCCTCGCTGAGATCGTCCACTGTCACCTTTCTTTGGGTGGCAGAGATGAGATGTCACATTAAGAGTCACTCGCTCCTCATTCTCAGTCTCACCTGGTAGTACCAAACATTCTCAGGTTGGACAGTTTCTTATGAGTCTATAATTGGTTGCACCAATGATGAAGCACAGTTTCAGGGGAGTGCCACCAAGGGGCTATAAGCACTGCTTTTTTTTAGGGCCGCAAAAAACGCAGAACCTTGGAGCGCAAAAATCGGATGAAGGATTTGGGGAACATTTCCCTTGACTCCTGGGCAGTGTAGTTGAAGAAGTTTTGTGGATGCGCAAGGACATCAAACAGGGCCTTCATAAGTTTCTTGTCCTGTTAAAATGAAACCATTATTAACACTCATTTCACAGACAAAAGGAAAATAGACATTAAACCACAACTCTCTTGTTACGTGTTACACTGTTGTTTCCACTGTCTCCACTAGAGGGACCTCTAGCACTAAAAGCCACTGAGACGCTCATTGTGGAATCTTTGGATAACACTTTTGAAATCTATCTTCAGTTGTTTACCTTTCCTAAAATGCATGCTCTTTCCCCGTTTCCCCTCTTATCAAACAAGTAGTATGTAAATCCTTCCGCATAAAAAACATTATGCAAGATATTATATATATGATATAAGATATATTATATTGTACCTTTAGAATTTCTTGGTGATTCTCTGACGCGTATAACCTTCCATCTCTCACTATGTCTTCAATCAGCTCCTGGTAATCCTCTGAGGGAACATCAAATAAGACGGTTTGATCTGATCTGATCCCAAGTTGACAATTCATAACACACAGACACACCCATTGGAGAAATTGCTACATGAAAGTCAAGAGTGCATATTGGGGCTGTGCAAGACTGTGTGGAACTGTATACCTCTTCTCTAAGCCTTGAATTAAAAGTCAACACACACACTTAGAACTGTTATTATCCAATCACTGTTTTTTATAATGTTGTAGTTAATGACACTGCGCCTAAGGATAATTATCTTGTGTTTTATCTGATGTGCTTCTGTCTTACCATCGTATGTCACATAAGGAACCTGGAAGCCCTTCCCACTGTTCCCTTCGTTGGACTTGAACTGGATCCACAGCTTCTTGGAGCGGGAGGTGAAGGCAATCGGGCGCTCATACGTCTGACATGTCTCGTACGTCGTCACTGAGTTTGGGAGATCTGCGAGAAACAGGAACCACTTAAGTCTTACAGGCCTATTCTTCCACGGGCACTCTGAGAGCGTGAGAGCTGCTCCTAAATGGCCTATTCAAGCACCAGGAGATCACAGCGAGACCATAATGGGGCCCATAACACTACTCCACCCATGCAGCCCAGCACTCCTTTTCATCATTAACGCGTGATCACTTAACAGCCCCACTCACACACTCACACATACACACACACACACACAGTGTGCTTTGCCAGGAGTAATGTCTTCCCCTCTGCATGCTAACACACAAAGGGCTAAAACATCCGGCTAGATTAAAGCGCGCACACTGAGTGAGTGCACATGTAAGCACCATGTGTCTGCAGGAGGGGATCTCCCATCAGCTCTCTCCACAGGCAGCTCACACTTCCAACAATGGGGTGTGTTTTTCAATTCCTTTTCCACTATAACCTCTGCAACTAGTGATTTAGCTTTGTTCAAGCTAGGTGAAATGCTGTACACCAAATATATCATTACTATTAGGTCAGTGGTTCAAAAGCCTGCCTGCTATTACTACAGAATGTTTCCAAAGTGTGGATTTTTCCATCATATGTATATGCTTACGGTTTACAGGCTCTAACAACCATAGTATTAGATGACCATTTGTGTGCATATTGAGAAAAGGAAAGGGAGCTGTTAGCACAATGATGTAATTTATTATTCAAAAGAGCCATTCACAGAAATTGGCCCGACAGCCTACTAAAAATCCTAACTTAGCCAATCTTACCAATGACAGGACGACCTGTTTTGTTTGAAAATATTTTTTCTCGCATAGCCCGTCGTGTTATAGGACTGTGTGAGGTGGGACATTTTTTGGCCTTTCATGTGACATGTGAGGAGAAGACGTCTGGGGTCTCTCTGGGCTACCTACGTGTTTTTCTCATGACCAGGTAGTCGCCACATTCGTCCTCGATGGGGAGGAAGATCTCGGGCACCACGATCAGGATGCGACGCTTGGGGGGAGGCGTGATGGTCCAGTTGCACTCGATGTTGGCCGGGTAGTTCCCCGGGTAGTTGGGAGACTCTATATAGCCGGTGTAATTCCCCAACACTCCTCCACACTGTCTGTCTGCAAGATAACAGGAGAGTGCCAAATGCTTTATGATGCCCTAGCGGAACAACACTAATTATCCGCTGGTGAGCTGCACATAGAACATGAAGAGCCGCTCTCTCAGCACGCTTTTTTAATGTGGTTTAAACGTTGAACAAGGCAAGTAAAAACGTGTTCATGGTGTTATTAGCTACTGATTTAATAACATATCTCTCTGTGTCTTGTGCACCCACAGCTCCAGGCTTACTTTTGCACTGCATGATGCTCGTGGACCCATCGAAGTCGGTGGTGGTGTTTCCCGGACAGGCCACACAGTAGTTCTGGCCGAACTCCCCCTGGTAGGTGCCCGTGGGGCAGCGGATACAGCGATGCGTACTGGTGTTGTAGTAGTGCCCTGGAGAGCACTGGACTGCACATGCACAAAGATTAAACATTAAACAACATATAGGTCACTAAGATCATTATACAGATGATGAGTAGTATGAATACCATGGCATGTACATTCATGAAAAATCTCAAATGTATTTTCATTTATGCTCATGGTTTCTTTTTTCTGTCACATGTGAAACTCAATAAAACATATTGAGTATAAATAGTATATACCAAGGCATATGATTAACTATATTTCATATATATATATATATATATATATATATATATATATATATATATATATATATATATATAGATTTATCAATATATATCAATGTTTGTGGTTGATCAGAGCTATTTAAACATGCTCTCCCAGATATGGGTCTCACCCTTGGTCTCGCAGTTCTGGAAGGATGTGGCTCCGTTGTGCTTGGTGATGAGGCTTCCTCCGCAGGGGAAGCAGAAGGTGCGGCCCACTTCAGGCTGGTAGGTGCCCAGTGGGCACGGGACGCATGGCACGAAGCCGTCGCGGGAGTACTGCCCTGGGGAACACTGACCTACAAAACACACACACACACACACACTTTGGTAATGTTGAGCCCCAGCCAAAACCTGCGGGTGGACTCCAACCATAGTTTACTCCTCCCAACAAGCTGAGGAGGTGGAGGTGGTGGTGTTGGTATGACGTAGTGTGCGCTGGCTATCTCCTGCTGCACGGTCTCCTCCCTATCTCCTGAGTGACTTCAGCCAAGTGCCTGCCACAGAGCAGCGAAGGCCTGATAGTTGTTTCTGTTTAGTCTACCCTGCACAGATGGGATCTGGCCTGCCGATGCAAACAGCAACGATAACAGTGTTCCACCAAGGAAAACATGCTGGTGCTTTTTCGTATCCCTTCTTTCTCTTTTTTCAATCCCCCTGCCCACACAAGGGTCGATTCAACGGGGCTCTTTGTCAAGGGTGAGTCCGGCAGGCGGCAGGAGAACAATCAAAGAATTCCTGGTCTTAACACAGCACACCGAGCAGAGCTTGAGATTTTTATCGAGACACATGCGCTTCCTGCCTGTGTCTAAACACAGGAGATGATTCACTCGCACTCATTCATTTCCCAGATTAATCAGAAGGAGATTAAGCTCCCCGCAAATTTTAACGGCGGTTACTTGGATACGGCAGTGTATTCACAAACAAGAATGGCCTTTCCCCCTCCGAGACAGCCCCTCACACTCATCCGTGACAGCACTCATCCGTGTAGCAAAAAACCCATTATGATATTTACATGGGAAACTGCAGATGGCTAAGTGCACTTGAGTTTGCTGTCCCAGTGGTGACTATTGCTCTTCCCCAGACAATGTGGACTTACCGCCGCACTGTGAGACGTTCCGAGCCCCCACGGTTCTAGGAGTGACCCTCCCATCTGGGCCTGGGCACGGTTCACACGACACCTGCCCTTCCTCATCCTGGTACGTTCCAGCGGGACACAGAACACAGCGGGCCTGCTCGCCATCGTAGAAGGTGCCCACACTACAGCTCACTGGAGGCGACACACAGAGACAGACAGTCAGAGAGAAAGAGAGTGAGAGGATGGTGTGGTGATGATGAAATGAAGCAGTAATCCAGCGCTGCTCTCAAACCCATAATTTCCAATGGGTTGCGCCTGGCAACAACGGTCTGTTCCTGTGTCGGGCAAAGTGCAGTCACAAGCGCAAAGCTGCCCCCTGCTCAGCGGCCTCATGGTTAAACTGACCACAGGAGCGCTGAGGCGACTGCTATTTCACACTGAACCCAGGACAACGCAAATCGCTTCATCTGAAAGGCCCTTGAGAAAGTAGCGTGGGAGAGCCACCCCATCCATCCCACCCCCGCATCAGAAAGCCCCCGCACCAAGCCAACAGAGGGGGGCCATCACAAATCGACCTGATGCAGCTATGCTAAAAATTCAGACAAACACAAGCCGTGAGCCCCAACAGCTGCCTTTTAGCCCACATCAAACACCTCCCCACCTCTGGAGAATCCCGTCGTAGCCACCTCCACCTCTCCCAAAGTACTCGCTGTGGTTTCTCAAAGAGAGCTCGCGCCACTTTACCTCACAAGGATCTGGAGGGCTGATTACAGGGGGCTGACTTGCACTCACTTTTCATGTTTGCTTTATAAATTCAGGCTATTCTGCGGGGCTGTGCGTAATGCTTTTTAATTATGGTTTGGGTGCCGTTTCTCTCTGATGAAGTTAGAGACTGTGTAATCTTTTTGGCCCGAGCAGGGACAGGCGAGGTGGGGCAGAGGTGCTTTGTTTTGCTTTTAATTTCTTGTGTCTCGCTCTGGCAGCGGCTATAAATACCCATCAGGATCGGAGCCCAACGGCACACGGCCTCCATCTTGAAGCTGTTATTTTGGCTCGCGGATTTGCAAGTGCTGCTTTTCAGGCCTGCACTTTCTCCGTGCCTGTGTGCAACTGACGTGTAAGGGCCGGTGAGGAGCTGGGGGCCAAAGTGATTTTTTTACTCCAGACTGAGCCCATAGTACTGAGCGTGGAGCCTCCCTCCACAAGCCTCACTGCACACCTATTATGTGTGCCTCTGCAAATTGCCCGATTTCTCTAAAAAGGGAAGAAAATGTAATTCTCTCAAGAGCAGTTCATTTTTTTGCCTTTTGTTTATCCTGAATGACCACGAAGAGCCAGCGCAGCATTGTCTCCATACCCCGCTTTTATTTCACTCAAGCAGTGAGTAAGAGTGTGGAGGAAAAGATGGAGATTGAGAGAGAGAGAGAAAGAGAGAGAGGCAGAGTGAGAGAGAGAGAGAGGGAGAGAGAGAGGGAGAGAGAAGAAAAACCTTGAAGCTTTTCAAATGCAAAGAGGCCATTCTATTGAGTCCTCCAATTGATGGCCCCAAAGAGGTTTAAATGACCTTTCACCTCTATTCACTCCCACAGCTCTTGCCTATTTGATGACATAGGCAAACACTATGGTATCACAGTGGTAAGGAGCTGAACCCAATAAAAGAGGGCAGGCTGCTGAATTCCCCCATTCATGGCAGCCCCAGTCGTTGCTTGCACCTATCAGGCCGGGGCCCAAACAGCGGATGCTAATTGATTCCCATGGTGTCGCTGGAGTCAATTCTCCCTGGCAGTTCACTGGCTGGGGTCACGGCAAGTGGCTGTGCTGCGGCTTGAAGAGGGAATTTAACACTTAAACCGCCCGCTTAAATAAACAGCACAGCCGAGTGTCTCCTTCACAAAAACAAACACGCAAACAAGAGCCTCGACAACGGCGACACACACCGGGACAGAGGGATGGGAAATCGCTGCGCACATTAGGACGCAAACACAGGCTGGCTTGGACTGCGCTCACACATTTGTTCCCCCTACTTTCATCCTTTTGTGAAACTCCATTCGCTTGTTTACAAACAGCATTTCAGACAGTTTGCTGTGTAACAACAACAACAACAACAACAACAAGGCATCCATTTTTCGAAATGAGAGTCAGCGTGATTTGGCGTCAACGTCACCAGGCAGCTGTAATATCATTACATAAAACTTTCCCAACGCATTGTTATAACGTGATTACACGTGAATGCTCTGGGTGATCGGCTTTAGGAGATGGACAGGCCCCTGCTAAGGCTCTTAGGGCCAGGGTGGACAGCCTAAGCAGGGACCCTGACTTGTTCTCTCTCTCTCTTCCTTTCCCTCTCCCTTTCTCTTTCTCTCCCACCCATTCTCCCTCCTTCTATCTCTCTTTATTTCGCCACTTCCCTCTCTCTCTCTCTTTCTTTCTCCCATTCTCTCTCTTCCCTCTGTGTGTGAAGCAGTGAGTGTGTTGATGTGGGGATGTTCTCCCCTCTCCCACAGTGAGAACAAGCCCCGCTGGGATTTACAATGGAGTTGGCAAACTGAAAAGACTAAACTGCACTTAGCAACCTGATCCAGTGGGGGAGGTGGGGAAAGGAGAGGAAAAAATATAGCTCCTTTTAGATGTGTGTGTGTGTGTGTGTGTGTGTGTGTGTGTCTGTTGGGGGATGTTGCTGTCTTTTAGCAGTGCCTGGAAATTGTTCCTCTGTGCCTTCACTCAAACACCACAACTAAAAAAAAAAAAAAGAATGAGCTTAAGAATCCGTATAGACCCTTTCAACAAGGTAAACAAAAACAATGCTTGAACGTTCTATTTGGGCCCAATCTACTTCTTCTGCATTAAGATAACATATGGAATGTTAAAAAGGAAGCCTTGTGGGGCCAACTATGATGCTCATAATGGAACTCTCTTGAAAGGGTCCATAGAAATGGCTACGGCTGAATATAGACATGCATGCATTGGCTAACCATTGTTTTGGACAGAGGAATTATTTGACTGCACTTCCTGGTAAGCCTGCTGCATTAGTTGGAACTCAAGGGAGCGTTTAAGCAGAACTCAAATAAATGTACGTTTGCCATTTATTTTTTGTAAAAAAAAAGAACCAAAGTGCTATTAGATATTTGGACTGGGCTTGTCTTTTGGCTGTGGGCTCTGTGGATTATGCAATGAGACTGCAATACTACTGCAACTTTCCATACATCTTAGTAAAACAATTCACAATGGCAAGGACGCCAATATCCCAGACATACGTATCTTAAGACATCTGGTCTGAGAGGCATCAGCCCCGGTCTTCAGATGTTCCTTGAGGCTGTTGTGACTGGTATTCTAGGGCCCTAGAGAGGTCTTTGGGGGCAGCTCTATAAACAGACACGAGCTATAAGCCCGAGCGTCCATGAGGGGGTTGGGGCGCACAGGGCTGCTCTGATCACCCTGTTTTACTGGTTCAGGAGAGAGGAGGACGGCAGTCTGCATGAGAGCCTTAATGGGGCCTTCAGTCAGAGCCGCTGATAGAGAGAAAGAAAGAAAGAAAGAAAGAAAGAAAGAAAGAAAGAAAGAAAGAAAGAGCAGATGTGCACTGGGTTTCACCTCAGAGCAGATGTGCACTGGGTTTCACCTACCAACTTTCTTTTTCTGTCCGTTAAACAGACAAATAAATATAAGAAAATAGGAACTGTTATTCTGTATCAGTGCGTTCCCAACCAGAGGCATGCTGGACTGTTTGTGTGATGTCACTCCACTGTCCAGAGCATTGGAGATGTTTGTTCGGAGAAGCCTGAGGTGGGGAGCACATTTGTCAAGGTGGTTTGAGGTCATCTGGACCTTTGATGCACGGAGCTTTCTCAACCTCCACTGTGAGCGCGGCGAGATAAGGCTTCACTATTTCGAAAACAACCCAGCCGTCCTGAACCCCTGGTCAGAGGTTTTAAAAAATAGCTTCATACGGACCAGCCTTTCCCTGCCAAGCACACCAAGCACGCTCGGCCAACACAAGCTCTCACTCCCCTCTCGGCACTCAATAAAAAAAGAAAGACAGAAAGGGAGAGAGAGAGCAAGAGAGAGAGGGAATGAGAGGGACAGAGAGGGAGAGGGAGCGAGAGAGGAGTTGAGAGAGGGAGAGAGACATAGAGAGAGGATGCGAGAGAGGGAGAGAGGAAGAGAGAGAAAGAGCAAGAGAGAGGGAGTGAGAGAGAGAGAGAGAGAGCGAGAGAGACAGTAAGAGAGACAGAGGAGGAGAATGCCAGGACCAGACAGCATCACCCTTATGTTCCCCCTCTGCAGGGCTAGTCCTCCACACCAGTGACTAAACACATGCCCAAATACGGCCATCATCTGGCCCACACCTCCTCAACACACCTCATCTAACACACTCCAAAACACTCCAACACACTTCACTGTGATTCACTGTTGCTTTCTGGCATGTGAGGTGCTCTCCAAAGCTCCCTGATGAAAGTGTGAGGCTTGGACAGTAGAGGCTATGAACCCTGGCTGAGACTGAGACCCCGGTTGCCCAGGCGAGGAGTAGGGTAAGATGCTCACCGCACTTCCTGTTGACCAGCATCTGGCCAGTGCCACAGTGATCCTGCAGGTCCACGGGTCGCAGCGGTGACACCGCCGCAGCTGCCGCTGCCGGCGCCGCCTTCTTGCCCATCTCGTACTCGGAGCCGGCGAAGTGCAGGTGGAACTGCTCGCGGTTGATGGACTTACGCAGGGTGCGGATGGTCTTGCGAAGCCTCTTCTCCGAGCGCCGCCGGACACAGCCCAGGTCACAGCTCTCTGCTGAGAGAGAACACTTGATACAAAAAAACTTGATACAAAAAACATCGCCTACATAGCAGACTCGGACATCTGTGCATGTCAACAGAAATGCAAAGACATTCATCAGTGCAGTCTACAGACAACATGCATGCACACAAAACAAAAAAAGACAACACAAAATCACCACAAATACATGTGCAAAAAACCCTTTGTCCAGGACCTGATTCATAAACATCAAACCCACCATCTTGGCTACAAGGCCAGTATATAGATAAAGCAAAACAAAACCAGGAGATACTCAAGGGCATAGTTTAGTGGGGCGAAACATCAGCAGACAGCGGGAGTGAGGCAAGTGGGGCAGGTGTGAGAGGCAGAAAGAGGCGAGGTTAGGGTTCGGAGGCGCCGCAGTGAAACCAACCTGTTACCTCCTCAAGGCTCACATCCAGCTCAAACTCGGCCGTGATGAAGGAGCCCTCCTCATCCCCTGCCTTGCGTCCATGGCGACTGCGTAAACGCCTGCTGGACATGCTGCAGTGCAGGCTGACGAAGCTGAACTGGACGTTTTCTGTGCTGGACAGCATCCTGTCTGTGGAAATATACACATACACATTAAAACAAAAACTAGGAGAAAAGAAGACATTTGTACTAAAGCAAATGTGTATCAAAGTTTTTAAAGTTGTATCAAAGCAAGTATGAATTTCCTTTTTGTACATGAATGGTGGCATATTTGTATGACTTTCTTGCTATCCACCTTATTCCTGAAACTGACATCCATTCCGGTTTTCATCTTCTGTCCACTCTGTTTACATTTATAACTTGTAGGCCACTTTGAATATTCTTCAACTTGTATTTCTTTTGAAATGTTGACAATTCTTCACTAGGGATATTTTATAAAATATCTTTTTATTAGTTTACTTGTACATGGCTTAGGATGTGTCACTCATAAGGTGGATACTGGTGGAAAATGGAGGTGGGAAGAGAGCTGAATTGGGATCCAATTGGGAAGTCAGTGTGACTGATGGCTGGGTAGGGCCCCTGCTAAAAGGCCTGCTATGGCTATTTTGTTTTTTCCCTGTCAGCGCTGGACAATACACAGCGCTGAGACATTCAAAACATCCAGATGGCCCGGCCATTCCCCAGCTCCTCTGGCTCGCCCTGACCCAGCTCAACTGCGCTGCGCTTTCCCAAATTATATGTGACCAGCCATGAAGTCTGGTTTATTTTGTTGAGCCCCATGTATGAAGTGTGATTACTTTGGGGTAAATACGAAGAGCTTTTACAGCCAGGACTCAAAGAATCGCCAACTGTACTTTTCCACTCATGACTCAGTCATGACCATTTCAGTTAGGTTTCATGTTAGGTTTCATCCATGAATTAGATTAGGCTGCTTGGGGGCCTCATGTACCTGAGAGAGCGTTATTAAATCCTTCCTCCAGTTTCTCTTGACTCTTTTTGAGGTTACACTTTCCCATTCCAGACTTGAAGGTCACTGTGGATTTGATCCTCGGGGTGTGCGATGTATCTGAGCCTACCAAAGAAGGAAACAGTTAACCCAAACCCTGTGAGTTTAGGGAGTATACGGATTATGCAGTGGACAGAGATGTTGTGTTCTTGCCTTGGCAATACGACCCTGACTCGTTCTTTTGTCCCTCAGTGAAGCAGGGCAAAGGCATTCCACAGGTCACCGTATAGGAATCCGCAGCTCCTACAAGCACACATAAAGGGCATCAGAGGTCTGAGAGAGAGAGAGAGAGAAGAGAGAGAGAGGGGAAAGAGAGAGAAGGGGGGCAGCTGAACAAAAGCCAGCATGCCCTGTACAAACAGTGGGAGCAAGCCGAAACCTGCTGCTGCTGCGACTCGGCAACTTGTGGGCCAGTCTGTCTCACTCACCGCTGCTGATGTGGACCTGGGACTGACAGGTCAGGAAGCAGTGGTCACCCCCCTCCTGCTTGCCGCAGTTCAGGGTGGCTTTGGCAGCTGGCTGGAGCGCAGGCAGACCCTCTGCCTCTGGATGGAAAGAATCACAACACGCTCAAAGATAAAGAGAAGTGGAGGAGTTTGGGGGTTGTTGGAGGGAGGGGGGGGTCTAGGGAAACGGAATAGGACCACGGACCAAACCACTGGAGAGAAGTGAGACAGACGTTTGAGCAGGCCAAGCAGAGGTCAATGCACACAAACTGTTTCAGTCACTGATGAGTTGTTGTGGTTGTTGTTGTTGTTGTTAGTGAAATTCTGATTCTCCTTTTTGTTGATAACAAAAAGCCCGGTGAATCAGAACGAAAGGTAGACATCGTCAAAGTATCTCCTGTTTTAACCCCCCAGGAAAAAAAGTAAAACGAGGCTGGGCACATGGCGTGCACCAAGCCCGCCACAAACAGATCTGCCCAGTCTAGCGAAGAAGGCCACCTACCAATACAGTCCTTTTTGTTCCAGTGGAGTTTGTAGCCGGGGGAGCAGTGGCACTCAAATCCGCCCATGGTGTTCTCACAGCGGTGCTGACAACCACCGTTGTTCATGCTGCACTCATTTATGTCTGAGAGAGACACAGAGAAGAGAGAGAGTGAAAGAAAAGAGACAGAGCAAAAGAAAAGGGAAAGACAGAGCGAGAGAGAGATGGAGAGACAGAGTGAGAGAGAGAGAGATGGAGAGACAGAGAGTGAGAGAGAGAGCATCTCCCATTAATCATGTCTCCCATTCCTTTGAAACACACATCCAGCCACACTCAGCAGCACTTCTAGGAGAAACATCCATCTTCTTTACCATTCTTTTGTTAAACGGAGGCAAAAACAGAATGATTTAATCTCATTACAATGACATCTAATGCTGTGCTCAGAACAGTGCCCTGTTCGTGTGTTTATCCACATTTTCCAGCCCAGCTCTTTCATGTTCTGTTCCTAAACACACGGGGATGTCAGATCAGATAGTCTTTCAACACCCTCCCATTTCAAGGCTAAAATGTTCAGACCAAATGTTGTCAATTCCTGAGTCCTTCTGTTGATCTGCCTCTTACCTCCACAATGGGCCAACCCGTACAGAGTGTAGCCTTTGTTACATATGCACTGAAAGCTCCCGGGTGAGTTGACACACGTGTGGCCACAGGTCCTTTCAAAATAGCACTCGTCGATATCTGGGGCCAAACAAGGAAAAGAGGTTAACCGCAAAATGGTTTCACTGCACAGAGACAAGAGTCATTGATTGTTCAGAACAGAGACCTTCCTTTTTCCTGGTCGTGATCTTTCTATAGGCTTGTGAGCAGACTGAAACCTACGTCCAGCTGAAAAATATTGGGGTGGGGTGGGGGTTGGCTGAGGGGGTACATTCCAGTGAGTGTTTGTATCTGGGGTGGGGATCTGTGTGCTCTTGAGGAAACATACTCTTCGGAGGCTAAGCTTAATACCGGCCCGTGTTAAGGATCTTCAAAGGAATCCTGCATGTCGATACTGGCACCGTTCACAGCATCCCGCCCTGCCTGCCTTATCTGCACATACACCTACACACAGACGGCCCTGCATTGTGTCGTGCTGGATGATTCTCTGAGGATGTCAATAAGATGGAGGAGGGTGTGGGGCATGAGGTGGGGTGTGGTGGACGGTGGAGGCCTACCCTGACAGGACCGCTCGTCCGTCAGCAGCTTGAAGCCCTTGTGGCAGCTGCACTCGTAGCTGCCGATGGTGTTCCTGCAGAAGTGGTCGCATCCGCCGTTGTGGAGCTCACACTCATCGATGTCTGAGGAGGAGACAAGAGTCAAGCAAGAGGGTAGTTCTTATTGAATTACGTGACATCATTTGCAAGTACAACTTAAAGGGTTTTGCACATTCAGTTAAATCTGTGAGCTCTTGGATATTACCAACTTAACTGGTTAGATATCAACCTAGACACATTTAGATAATACACTCAAAAGGTAAACTATTGAAAAAAACATGATGCAATGTGTATGATAGAACATTACATTTGTTGCTTTACTGAATGCATGTAAAATGTTGTCTCTTTTCATGTTTTGCACAAAATACTTTGATTCCACATGATAAATTCAGCACGGCCATGCCTAATGACTATGATTCTAACATGAAGACAGCATAGTAAATCCACAGCAGGATCATGTTTACTGACACTCCACTCCATGGACAGAAACAGACCAAATAAGACAAACTGTTGGCAGAAGGGACGGTGGCACCTCACCTTTGCAGGACTTGCCGTCAGGTTGCAGAGTAAAGCCGACAGGGCAGCTACAGCGGACCCCTGTGGACGTGTCCTTACAGTCGCAGTCACAGCCCCCGTTATTCACCGCACACGTCTCTGGACACACAACAAGTCATCACAATCACACACACACACACAGTCCAGTCGAGGTCTCTGTGCACTGCACTGGTCTGCTCAATTACTGGACGTTAGCATGCTAGCTAGAGACGAGCTATGTGGCACGGAGCCTGTGAGGAGGCTGAGAGCTGGACCCCTGCCAACAACTGAGACACGGTCAGTGTCTCGATGACGTGCTGGCCTATAAACAGGTTCGATTTGACTGTCAGGCTTAACATGGTATCCGTGCTTTGGCCCATGCAGAACTGGCTGGAGGGAACACGTGTGAAATGTGCCACACTATCTCCATGGCATATTTCGCCGGAGAGAAATCGAAGGTGAGAAAACGAGGGTGCACGGCCATTTCACAGTTTGCTCAAAAACACTGAGGTATGCCCTGCTTTTAGCAGACCATAGCCCACCTCCTGTCTGCATACTCTATGTCCAGACACGGCGTGGGAAGCAACACACCCAAAACACAGCATAGATCATTTGGCCTGTTATCATGAGAGAATGGACTTACCCATAAGCAGTCGCCTTTTGACTCGTTTATCCACTTCTGCCAGGGTCGTAGCATTGTGCTCAGCAGGGTCAATGGCAGCCTCGTCCTTTTCTGCAACACAGGATAACAGCAAAAAAGTGACCATAGTTCACACATACACAGACACACAATCATTCAGATCAATTAAGAATACAGTGCACTGACGTAAAAATCAGATAAATACAGGAAACATATTATCAAAGATATGGTATTGCATTGTATTGCATGTGTTGCCATTTTGTAAAGTACGGTCTTGATCAACCATCTTGTATGATGATCATCAGTGTTTACTCAGCATAGTCAACAATCCTGCTCAATTCAATTGCCCAGAGGCGAACTCAAAACACAACAGTGATAGGAGGTGGCAGCCATAGGACAGTGCCAGACCTCCCTGGCAGCGGCTGTGAATGTTTCTCACAGTAACCACTAGGATGTTTACAAGCAGCCCGTGGAGCTTTCAGCCTGAGCTAGGCGGAGATAAGGCTGAGCAATGATGAACAGTGCTGTTAAGATGTAGTGGGGAGACAGTGTTGTGATAAACACAGACCTCACACACGAACAAACAAACTCACACATTAAACCATACATACCACACGCACACACACACGCATATCACACGCACACACATACCACACGCACACAGAGGCCCACACTACACACATACGCACGCACACACACCACACCACACCACACACACCCACATACACACATACCACACGCACACACAGGCCCACACTACACACATACGCACGCACACACCACACCACACCACACACACACACACACACACACACACACAGAAACATACACACACATACACACACACACCAAACACACACACACACACATACGCAAGCAGGCGTACCCATCAGGCTCCAGCTGTTTTGGCTCACTATCTGATACGCGATGGCTATCGCGAGCTTGGCTCCAAACAGCATGATGGAAGCTGATGCAAACAGGGATGAGATGGAAGAGCTGTGCGCCTCCGTTTCGAGAGCAACAAATCAAGAGAGGGTTTTTCTAAAAAGCATCCAAAGGAGGAATCCATGACAGACAAAAGAGGACGGTCAAGACCCTTGTTGAGGGACATAGAGAGCTCGCTGGAGGGGTCAGTGTGATTCAGTGGGCTGTTGCTGACCGGAAGGATGGGCTCACCTGTGCAGGATCTCCCGTCGGAGAGCAGCGCGTACCTGCCGTGACACCTGCAGATCGGCCCCTGCTCTGTGTCCTCGCAAGTGTGCTGGCAACCCCCGTTGCCATGGTTACAGGTCACTACAGAACATCAACAAGACACAGATCTGTTAACCTCTTTGGTCTGTTTGTTTCATCATGTCTGTGGTGTACAGCAACAATTTATCTGTGTGTGTGTGCATGTGTGTATGTGTGTGTGTGTGTGTATGTGTGTGTGTGTGTGTGTGTGTAAATGTGTGTGTGTGTGTGTGTGTGTGTGTGTGTGTGTGTGTGTGTGTGTGTGTGTGTGTGTGTGTCTGCTCATACATACAGATGCATCCTCTCTGGTTCTTGGCCAGCTCAAAGCCTGGCCGACACTCGCACGCCACTCCACCCTTGGGTGTCTCTTTGCAGATGTGGGCACAGCCATGGTCCTTATTCATGCAGCTCAAACCCTCTGGAAAGATAAGAAATCCACAAGATGGTTTTCATGGTCTAGGGCTGTTATGGGATTTGGTCACATTACTAGGACATTTGTTAAAAATAACAGTTTCAGGTGGAAAGGTGGAAATGTATGTTGTTGTTGTATAACATATACACCTACAAAATCCATACATTCTTAAGCAATTAAAATAAAACGTTATAATCTCATCATGATTATCCTTTTCATCACAATGTATAGGTGCATCGTTAATATCTGACATTTTAAGCATATTTAAAGAACAACACACAGTACGTCATCACTGAGCAGCCCACAAAACAAACACCTAGGATCAATCAAACAATTTCCATTTCTTAGAAACCAATGCAAAACTGAGACCGCTAAGATGGTGATGTTTGTTTTAAATGAATCAGCTTGTCGACAGTGTATACAAAGACATCTCAAGCACATAAACAAGGTTCTTAGCTAAAGCACATCATTGGCCCATCACTTCCAAACAAAACATAACACATTCAAGTTAAAGCATTTGACTTTCTTGGGATTGGCCCCTTTAGATGTTGTATGAGCCTTGCATTGAAATTCAGCCCTTGATTACAAATGGTGTCGTGGTCAGTTCTTCCATAGTAGTTTAAAGGCAAAACTAAACAATGTCTCCACTGTGGCGGAAGTTTGATGTGTTCGAATGATGTGAAAGTGCAGCAGACCCATCAAACATATAGCCCCAGGCAGGCTTTATTGAAGGGGAAGGCTGAACGCCAAGACAAAGCATGCAGGCCATCAGAAGACAGGCAAAGAGAGAGAGGGGAGAGAGAGAGAGAGAGAGAGAGAGAGAGAGGGAGGGAGGAAGACAGAGAGAGAAAGAGAGAGAGAAGTCAAGAGAGAGAGGGAGAGAGTTAAGTTCTACCCTAAAGTATCCAAAAGTAAAGACGCAACATGCAGAGGATGACAGCATGCTTCAAGAACCTTTCAAATACTCTACATTAAAACAAAAAAAATGTTTGAAGATTCATCATTAGTCATCCTCTTTTTAGTGGTTTCTCAATTCTCAGACTTGCGTCTATGTACACAATCACTTTTGGACACAAGTGCTACTCTATCAACAAAAACCAGACCAAACGTCTCCTGCAATATTCCTTTTTTTTTAGGAAAATCCTCAACTGTCTCCTCACATCCATTCACCTCCATCTGAAGACACCTGTTGTCTAATTGCTTTCAAACCTCTATGCAAATTGAGGAGGGAGAATCTGACCTTCCATCAAAGACGTTTTCTAGGTCACTGTAAGGAGCTGGTCGTCCCCATTCATGCTAAAGCCAAGTGGATGTGCTGATAGGATTTAGCCAGTTTGCCAAGGGAAACCCAATGGGGTGGAAACCCTTGCAAACTCACTTCAATTTACTGAGGCAAACAACAATACTCACGGCTCAGAAGCTACAGACACATAAAAAGGTGCTTTATTCTCATCTATGACACAGCCAACAAAGCCTCAAGTGTTGCAGTTATTAACTTGTTTTGTTCCCGGGGACATGGGGCTCCCTTTCCCACAGCATGGGCCCTTTTGAGCTGTGCTGCTTTAGATAATACCGCAAAAAAGAAACCCAACTTAAAAGCTGTCATCCCCCATTGTGCTGTCAATCACAGTCTTATATGTGAGCATTTACATACGCTTCAGTTTTCCTCAACGGTAACCCTGACACAGCTTAACACCTATACCAACGCCAGCCCTTAAAGGACGTGTACACACATACACACACACACACACACACACACACACACACACACACACACACAACAACTAAATAAATAGATAAACAAAATCTGTTGCCATTAAAGCAGTAAACATCCACAGAATGTGGTACAAAAACCACAAGACACTAAAGCATTGTCTAAGCTGAGAAACTTTTGGATCCATGCTTTCAGCCAACAGCAATGAAAAGTAGGGTTCTCGCACATAAGCACGACACAGGGGAGGCACACTCACCCACAGACCGATGGATGCAGGTGTGCTGGTTGTCACTGAGGAAGAAGCCTTCTTTACAGCGGCACTCATAGCTGCCCATGGTGTTGACACACACATGCTGACAGCCGCCGTTGTTGAACAGACATTCGTCCACATCTAAACAGAGAAACAGCTCAGAAACATTTCTCATTCTCATCCAGGAAGTTACTTAGTGGAGTGTATACTATTTTTTTTAAGTAGGCTAAAGCAGATGTGGAAATCAAAGAGTTCTCTATAAAGTATCTACTTTAACAATAGATGTATGGGCATAGATTTCAGGCAAAATGTTAAATTATTTCTTTAAACCCATTTTAAATGACAGCATTACACAAATGAGAAAAACATCTTGTTCTCAATTCAATAACTCTATTGTTGAATTTGAGCTACTGTGGATTTTACTATTTTCTTCAAATCAGCAAACCAGAGCATTAGTTCTCAAATCCCTCAAACATTCAGGACCATTCTAAATGTCCTTTTATATGAGGTCCAAATTAACATACTTTTTAGTTAAAATGTTCTACGAATTGACCCGAAATAAACGACACAATGAGGTAAATTCTGACCTTTGCCGTTGCATGATAATGTCTACATTCAGCAAACGAGCACATTACTACAATAAAATGTAAATTAAATGTATCCTTACCTAGACAGTTATGACCATCGTGTGCTAAATTGAATCCATCGTGGCAAGTGCATCGATAATTCCCTGGTATGTTGTGACATTCATGTACACAGCCACCATTGTGTTCAATATCGCATTCATCAATGTCTAGAAAATGGAATACAAGTCAGGACTGATGAATGATGGCCATCCAAACATTTTGCAGATGCTATTGAAACATGGTGACACTTAACTAATTTGACATAGGCCTATAGCATTATTTCAAAATACCATCTCGACCCCAGTAGGGTATAGCACAATAACAATCCACTATTTTCTTCTTCAAATCCAACTGAGAAGGCTCGAATTAGTCAGCAACAATCAATTGCATTTTTCACCACATAAGAAAACAAATACTCCTACCTTCACAATGTTTACCGTCCCCTTTAAACCCTGCTTTACATGTGCACTTATATGAAGCTTGGGTATTTTGGCAAATTGCGTCAATGTGACAGCCATCACTTCCATCAGCACACTGGTCCGTATCTAGAGTTTTTTTTTTAAAAACGTGTAAAATATTTTTTTTTTGAGCATGAGCTGCAACGTTGGGTAACTTAATTTAAGTTTGGTCTTTCATCTTAATAGCTGCTGGAACTTCACTGCAGTCAATTATCAGTAAAGGCAAATGCAAGGCTTTGTTTCACAAAACTTTAGAGATCAATTTTCTAACTGAAATAGGCTGCAAATAAGTGTATAGGCAACACCACGACTGACTCAATACATTTTCAAATTTAAATTGATATATTGTATCTGCAAACGTAAACAACCATAGCTAGAGGTAAATAAACGACAATTCGCCCGACGTAAAAGTGGTAGCGCGTGCGTAAAACTGCACCCTTTTAAAACCTACCACGATTGTGAGGAAGCGCTGCGCTTTGACGAGTATTTAACAAGAGCAAAAACAAACAGAAGTCCCGGGCAATACAAATAGCTCCCATGGTGATATGATCCAAGTTTAGAAGTCTCCTCAAAAAGAACCGTTTGCACTGAAGAGGTACACAAGTGTCCGACTCATTTTCATTCTGGCTTGTCAATCGCTTTGCGCTCACGAGGGGATTAAGGGAGCAGGGTAAGAGAGGGTGTGTGTGTGTGTGTGTGTGAGAGAGAGAGAGAGAGAGAGCACTGAGCACCAACCGCGCGTGCATGTGTGTCCCATTGACAAGACATGGTTAAAACTGCTACCTGCGCGTGAAATGACTGCATGCGCACATGTCCAAGCATACGCACTTGCAATAAATCAAGATGGATTTATACCAAATTGTCTTGGATATTCTAATTAATAATCATGGAACATAAATGGTAAATCATTGAGAAGGCTAAGACTCGCTTAAAATGAAGAAGAGGCCTACATCCTCTGACCATTCTTTAGGCATAGAGGTTATTTAAGAATTTAGAAGGTACAACGCATACTTGTCCATTCTTCTCATTCAAATACAAATATGTAGACCAACACATGCTTACTGGCTGTAAAACAAAAGGTAACTTAGGCTAGACTATGAACTCAACCCAATTCGCCACCTTCAAGCTAGTACATGGCATACAAGCGTTACTTTTGGAATACAGTGTGTTGATTTGGATGGAATACTTGAGACAGACCACAAGTTTATTTTTCACCGGCATAAAATCAATAGTGTAAGAATAAGGTAGCCTGTTTGATGTAGCCTATCGCCAGAACACGAAGTTCCAACTTCACACACTGCGCATTTGTTTAAGTCAAAAGCGACATCTAGTGCCAAAAGAAAGCAACTGCAGCCACCAGTACATAATACCAGAGAATGTCTAATAAGGGGAGAACTGCCACTCTCGGAAAACTTCCGGTTTCTGAACTGGTTGCAGTTCCTTCTGTGGTTCCACATGAGGGCGCTCGTCCACGAGTGCAGAATGCATGGAGGTCTATGGAGCTGTACCCCTCAAAATCCACTTTTTTAGACGGGCTCTGATAATACAAAAGCCAACACAGAAACACTCGCAGAAAACGGAATGTATGCCTAGCCAGTAGATGGCAGTATATACTTTGCGATATGTAAGGCCCACACCTACTCTTAGGGAAGAAGAAATAATCACAGACGGACAGTAGAAAACGAGCAGTAAACAGTTGCTTGCGTTGCTGGCGCCGTGAGGAAGCAAGGCTACTTTGTGTGACAGCATGGATCCTAGCACTACTATTCTTCGAGTGAAAAGGAAGCGGGGAACTGATCCCGCTGATGCTTTATTATTGGCTTGTAAACGAATTAGGCCAGAAACAACAACGCAGCCTCCCGGGGATAGCATTCCTGAACCTGATGCGAAGATAGAAAATTCTGTCTTCAAACTCGTGGCCACAGTAGCATCACAGGTAACGTTAACACAGCCATGCTAGGTTGCTATCATAGCTAACGTGATAACATTAGCCATAACTGATGAAGCTTTTTGGGGTCTGATGTCGAGTTTTTTGCCCTCGTTCAGGCGATACATTTTGCTGTAGGGGTGTGAAAGTTGTAATTGCTAATGTTACGGATTCATGAAAATAGAAATGTAGACGTTTGAGAACATTTTGCTGTCTTCGTCCATTTCAATTTCGGCATTAGAAATGGGTGACGTCAAACACTAGCATGCTAGCCAGCTATATGTTTGTTTGCTAGTAAGAGCTAGTGAGATGGCAAAATAGTGGGGAACGTTAGCGAAGTTTTCTTTTTAGGAATTCTCTTTTTAGTTTTTATTTTACTGTCCGCTATCAAAGACCTATTCCGAGAATTAACATAACGTCGCCGTTGTGGTGATAAACGTTAGCTTGTATTTGGTATGTCCGTAATCTGAGCACTTAGTGGCATGTTGTCAATTAGCCTACGTTAATGTTATTGCTATCCATTTAATGACAACTGGATTGTAGTTACATGTAATGTGGCTAACTAACGTTATTTAACATATGTCAACTAACTAACATAGCTAGATAATTTACTTAGCATACGATGTCTAACAGCAACGTTCAGGTTATGTTTGTTCTATTTGTTAAATCTAGTTGATTTGTTTGAAATGCTAGAGAAATAGATAAACATTAATTTAGACTTCCACAGCGATAACGTTAGCAGGATATTTAGGTCAGTAAGGCAATTTGATAATGTTACACTCGACAACTTATTGTCCGTTAACGTTATCACTTTGGTTAGGGTCATTAACGTTAGAGATGTTTTTGTTGTCTTTTCAATTTTTCAATATGTATTTCTCTTCGTCCTGGTCCCACATACACCCCACACACACACACACACACATAACACACAATCTCATTGGTAGGGAAATGCAAATCCAACAAACGGATGGAATGCTACACTCCTGTCTAAATGTGCATACAGAACTAATGCACTCAGACCTATACAAAATATAAATATAGTATGAGATTGCACGGACTCGTCCTTGCAAATACATATTGTCAGCTCGCATGCTTGATGAGACAATACCAGTGTGGCAGTCATATGCTGAGATCTAACAAATGACAGCCACCTTTGTCTGTTCCCTCAGGATGCTCCAGTCCAGCCCCACGTGCAGGAGGCTCTGGCGCGGCCACGGGTGGCTCATGCCCTCAGGCCTTCGGTGGGAAGCTCCAAGAGGATCATGGGAGACCTGCGCAGTGCCAAGTGGAGCACCAGGCGGGAGGAGCGCTATCGGATCCTGTCCAGTCACCGAGCTGGACTCCCCACAGAGACGCCAGTGCTTCCCCCTTCCGCAGAGGAGGCGCAGGAGGCTGATGTGGAGGCTCCACAGACGGAAGTGGATCTGCGCCTCCCCCTGAGAGACGTGCAGGTGGTCGACCTTGTCCATGAGGAGGGGGCGCACAACAAAGCCCCAGTCAAGGTATGCCGCGTGGATCTTCTATGTCAGTCAGTTTGCTTTTATAACCCATTTTAAGAAACAGCAAGGGTTAATCATGAGGACTTTACAGACGAGACAAATAAATGTATGATTCATAATACATAAATTAAAGAAACATGGGTTAGGGTTTGATTTCAGGGAAAATGTTCTCCGAAATAGGCGTTTAAGAGAACTTTTTGGGTAGAATGCTTATAAATTGTACAATAAGGCTATGAAGAGGCACACCAGTGTTTAACATTGAACATGAATTCCAAAACCCCACATTACCATGGGAACTGTCTGCTGTGACGGAAGCCCTTCCTAGGTGTGGGAAAGCATTGCCTTGCTTCTCTCAAACTGCCTTTGGTGGTGTTTCAATCTCAGACTAAATGGAAGCAAGATACAGTCCTCTAACTCTGCTAAGTAAGGGATAATGGACGACACGGCGTTCGATTAACAGAAATGAATGCACGGTCGAGGTTGTAAAACTTGTTTAAACCTTTTAAGTGCATTCATTTCTGTTAATCGAATGCCGTGGAGTCCATTATTCCACTGTTGCCTCTTGCGTTGTGTTATTTTCCTGTTATAATTTAAAAGTTTTAATCGTTAAAACGGTTTAATAAAGCTACTTAAGCGCTGCAACTGTGTTGATGCATTGTTGTACCTTCTCTTCTGCTCCTAATAGTCAGTGACCACAGACCCGGAGACGATCCTGTGCAACTCTATGAAGATGCTGCGTGAGAAGCTGAGCGTGTCCGGGGACGCAGTGGGCACGGAGCACAGGGAGAAGGAGGAGGACTACGTCTATGACCTGTACTACCAGGAGACGGTGGCTCCCGGCTGGATCCAGGATATCCTGTCTGTCAGGCCCTACCAGGAGGAGGATCTGGTGAGGATGGCATTCACACATCTCTCATTGTGTTACAGTGGCATATTTGTGTCTGCATAGGTCAGGGGTCGGCAACCCGCGGCTCCGGAGCTGCATGCGGCTCTTTGATTCCTCTGATGCGGCTCAGCTTTTGAAATTAATTAATGAGTATTTAATTAAAATGTGTTTTATTTTAGTTCATTCATTTTCAAAATGTAAAATTGTAAGTCTATCTGAGTAATTTAGCCTATATAACTTGACTCTGTAACCGTAGCTGCACAATATTGTTACATTCGCGGTTCGTTTCCATGTCAATATCAAACAGAATCACCAATTTCCCTCCATTTCAGTCAACGAGAACACTTTAATTGTTATTGTTGATGTGTGCGCTTGCTGTATGCTAGATAAAGAAAATGTCAAAAATGAAACTTCAGCGACCACAGCTTGCGATCGCGAACTCAAGGCTGAAATGGGAAAGTTTCCATTCGAAGACTGATTCTGAAAACGCGAAATGAACTGCCCGTTAGATATCGCACACTGTAACGAGTTAGTATTGCTGTGTTAACCCTGTTCGATTCCACTTGCATGTGAGAAATCTTTCTCACATATCAAAAATATAAAGACAAACCTGCGCTCACATTTAAGGGCCATTCCGTGCAAAACTGTCACATCCATAACGACAACACAATGCCATGGTATTTAGTTGGTGTTATGGCAGTTTTGCGTGGAGTTGCCCTTAAATGGTGACCGCCTCAATTCTTGCATGAACACCTCACTGAATATGAGCCAGTTTCCACTTTACATTTCAAGTTACTTGCGCATTAAAACTAGTAGAAAATGAAGGCTATTTAAAAATCCTCTGTTGAATAAGAGTAACTGTACGTTAAATATCCAAACTTTTTCTTGTAACTGTCTTTATGTGGCTCTTCTGAGATTAAAAAAATAATACATTTGGTAAAAGTGGCTCTCCAGGCAAAAAAGGTTGCCGACCCCTGGCATAGGTAGTCAGCGTCTTCCCTTTAAAGTTATATGTTGTATAGATTAGGCATGCAATGCTACACAGTATATTATCAAACCTAACAATAAGTGCCCTACGGTTCAATATGCAGACGTGAACCACAATGATTCAGTAGGCTTACGTCTGTCATTTATTTTCAAGAGTCGCTCATTGCGCAGCTAACTGCACGCACGATGGTCTATAACCTACATTTGCAGATCCGCTCCAGAGAACCAGTGAATGGGCCCTAACACCTCTTTAACCTATCAGCACTGCCCTGCGGATGTAGGGAAGCACTGATGGGTTGATGCAAATGAGTTTGAGTAAAGTAAAACCTAAAGACAGCTGACCTCCAGTGTGAATGGAAAGCTTAGCGATTAGCGAGACAGAAACAAAATTTGAAGAAGCACCGCCGTCTTTCATATAAGCTGTGAACATTTAGGATTTCGGTATAAACTGAAGATCGGAATGAGACAAAGTAGGCCTACAGCTCACAAGCAGTACTTAGCTTAAGCCAAGTCAACCGGTGTAGATGCTTCTAACTTGCTAGTGAAGCAGCAAAAGTCCACTTCTAAGAGAAAACAAGTCTCTCACTGTTGCGTTGAGTAACTATTTGCGATATTTATAAACCAAAGCAACATTTTTAGGTACCAATGTACACGTCTCTCAAATGTAGCTACACATCGGATCTGCTTTTAAGTTAAATGGGTTTCTCCAGCCCATTCTTTTCAAAATGTTTCATGGAAATTGGGCGGTAGCTTGGCGTTGTCCAGATAAATAAACTAACAAAATGGCACCAATAACACAGCCTAATCTCCAATGAATGCTAATAATAAAAGCTTGAGTGTTAACGGTTCTCTAAGCGATGTTATGCGGTTTCTAAGCTAAAAATGTTTTTGTCACATACAGCAAACATCTCACCATCCGCTAGCTGCCTGTCCCCTGAATACACTGTAAAAAAAACACTTTCTCTTCTCTGGACAACCCAGGCAACAAAAACAGCCTGGTCCAGCCTGGACCATGAAACATAACAAACTGTTCCAGCCAATCAGTGATGAGATGTGCCTTCAGGACAGTTTCATTTGCATGGAAGGGTGGGGGAGGAAAGGTCGAGCTAGCTTTCTGTTTTGTTTGATCGTCAACAGAAGTGACCTTACCCAACATTGCTTAGAGCGCCTTTAGTAGCTAGGAGTGTTACGGTACACAAAAATCACGATTCGGTACAGCAAGCCTGTAAAGTACTGCTAGTCTAACATTAACTGACAATATTGCTGATGCCCAGCACACATAAGCAAGAATAGTCATTTGAAAAGGTGTCGGATGTTTTTTGACGTTAATTGGCTAAACTGGTATATGGTCCGCCGCTGATATGTTTGTGTGGGAACTCTAATTTGAAACATGGTATACACACAAGAATGTAGACTGCTGATTACTGTTTTAAGACTGCATTTGGTACACATCTATATTGAACGGTTTGGTACAAATGCGCGTACCTTAACACCCCTATTAATAGCCATATAAACTTGTGTCTTTGTGTTTGTGTGTAGTTGCCTGAGGTTGCCTGGGAAGAAGAGGTGTACGAAGATGAGGATGATGAGAACGAGGAGGCTAACTGGAGGAATGAGTACCCCGATGAAGAGGGCAGTGATGTGGACAGTGATGCAGAGGAGCGCTATGGAGGTACCAGATAGAGATGCACCGATATGGAATTTTAGGGCCGATAACAATAACCGATATTTAATGGTTTGTTGTGACTGATACGATAACAGATAATATTACTCTTGAAAACATTTTGTGAAAAGTGATTTGGGGAAAGCATTTAATAAGCATAATTTTATTGCAGTAATTTTACCTACCACCAAATGATGGACAGAACTCAGTCCTCAATAGTACGGCAGTCAACAACATAACAGTAGCCTAGCCCTACAGTATGTGTGGCTCCTTTAAGGGAACCTGACGTCAGTGAATTGCGAGTGAGTGGCTACAGAGTTTGAATCGTTTTCATTTAGGACTAAACGCTCATAAACGGCTCAGCTTGGAATAAGCTACAGTATAGCAACCAAATCAGAGTTTGTGAGGGAAACTTCGGTTTAGTTTCAACTGCGGGTAACTGAATGAAGCTGGAACTCCTCAGACTGTATCTTATATCCGTCTACTCTGTTGCGCACAACCTGCTGCAGCAGAAATGAAAGGAGTTAGCCCTGAAGGTTTTAATAACTTATTATGATGACCTGTCTGGAACTGAAGCACGAATGGTTAGCATATTTCTAGGTAATAATACAAAACCCAAGCTAAAGTGATGCAAATATAATGCTAAAACACAACTTGGAACTAGGCCTACTTATGTACTCGTCCCACTAACGAGTTTGTTTATTTGTTTCCCCGACCAGCGCGGTAAAGTGCAAACACACCAGCACAAGACGGCTCTAGATAGGGCTGAGCTCCGCTCTGTTAAGGTTAAATGGCGGATCATTCATGAGAGGATTTTGAGATGCACAAATTCCCAAATGAACGCATATCCACAGATTTTGTTATGAGTGGTGAAATACATTCACACCGCTGACATTATATCGAGGAAAAAGTATAGCCAACCAAGCTCAGTGTAGCCAGACTCAAGGTCCTTACGTAGGCCTAAATTAGGACTTTAAAAAAATATCAGCGCAAATTATCGGCCAGAATTATCGGTTATCGGACCGATAATAATATTGTAATTTTTTCACTTATCGGCTAATAATATATCGGCTGCCGATATATCGTGCATCCCTAGTACCAGACCTTTTCTACCCTTTTCCACCCTAACAGGCCATGCCCCAGTGTTATACCCATTTTTGTATAATACGTTATCGTGCATCTTGGCATATCATGTTTTCTCTCTTACCATTAAGCCTGAAGGTATTTTATCAATTTTCCTCTGAAAAATGGTTAATAATCTGAACCTGATCTAAAAGCCAATTCACCCCATCAGGGAAGCTGATGCCCAGAGTGCTCTCTGGATAGATGATTAGTCTGTCAGTCTGTGCATGTACACCTGAACTGGAGCACTGTGTGCTGGAGTGCTGTAACTGTGCCTGTGTGCGTCTGCAGGGGGCTGGAACGAGGAGCACTCCTACAGCCGGAGGACATGGGAGCGCTACCAGCGGGAGGTGCTGCGGGAGTTTGGGGGGGAGGGCGATGATGACGAGGATAAAGACTTGGACTCTGACTGAGGCCCTGTGCGTGCACCCGTGTGTCTTTTTTTTTTTCTCTCTCTGTCTGCTTGCTTCTGTGTGTGAAAGAGGGGCCATTTCTACTGCGTGAAGTTGTGAGGGTAACGTTGTGCAAAGTGTATGTGTGTGTGTGCGCGTGCGTTTGTGCGCGTGTTAGAGTTCTCTGCTGTGTGTGTAGAGTTAGTGTGGATTGTTTTGCGATGCTGTTGTTTGAGCTGGAATGTTGGCGAGATGCGTGTGTTCTTCTGAGATGTGAAGTGCATGTGTGTGTGTATTAGTATGTGTATGACGGTAGTGAGTTTGTGGAAGCGTGGAGTGCTCTTTGTTGTGCGTATGTTCTGATGTTGTATTTGTACTGACATACCCATTCCGAATGGGATTGAAAACACTTTAAACCTTTGTAAATATGTAGATGTATATAAAAAAAGAATAAAGCATTCAGAATACATGTTAAGATTCCAAAGAGCAGCTCTGTGACTCATGTGACTTACATGGTAAAGGAATAAATTGTGGTAAATGGCACAGTTAGATTTTTACTAGTGTTAGAATTTACAGTTAGAATTTACTAGTGCTGCTTGACATACAATCTTCTCAGCAAATATGAGTGGGCATACTTTACTTTATATGTTTTAATAATGTATTTGTGTTTTTTATATATATATATATATATATATATATTTTTATATATATATATATATATATATAATATATATATATATATATAATATGAAAATAAACATAAATAAATAAACAATTAAAATGGTCTCGAGGTGCCTTTTAGGGCCGGGACACACCAAGCCGACGGCCGACCCAAGGCAGAAAAGCAGTCACACTGATCAGTCAGCTCCCGTCTCCCCGAGTCGGTCAAAAAAAGTGCCCCGGAAACCCCCGAAGCGACACCGACGTCGAGCGTACGTTCTGCTCGTGCAAGAGACGTAATACATTTATATAACAGCAGGTGGCGCTAAAAGATTCAGAGCTGGAAAGATTGTCTAGTTTAAGAGCCCAGAGCCTGAACCCCCTTAGAGCAAGCAGAAGCAAGAAACCCTTTTGAACAGGAAGGAGCCTTGAGCAAAAGCTCACCTCATTAGTAGGGGCTTGTTTGTTTGGGTCCAGTAGGATAACGAGATGGGGGATCGAAAATGGCAGAAAGGAAGCGAAGAGAGAAGATGGATAGATAGATAGATAGATAGATATAGATATCCATCCATCCATCCCCAGGGGAAATTCAAGGTCTCAGCAGCATACAGACAACAAACACATTCTTTAATAGCAGAAAGAGTAATTAAAGTATATAATATAAAAACACAACTAAGCAATAAGGACGGTAGAAGATAAAGAATATACTAAAATACAAATTATACTAACTAACACTTAATCTAAATCAATTCTAAAAACAGTATCCACATAGTGGTGATTAATCAATCAGAGGCCTTGCAATGACTGAGGCAGGGACTGAACCTGTGATTCTCTGTGCATAGTAAGGTATGGTAAGGTGCTCTGTGTGAATGAGTGTCATGGTGGTAGTGCAATGGTGATCGTGGTCATGGTGATGGTGCAAATGAGTAAGTCCAACAGTGCAACAAAAAAGGTATAAGTGTGGCCACAGTTCAGCTGTGGCATAGAGGGGGTTATGCATATGTGCTAATGTGCTAATATAGCACGCAAACAGTGAGCCATAAAGAGTGGTAAAAGTGGCTAGTGGACAGACCGTATCCAAACATGGAGGGGGTGAAGAGGCAGACAGACTATGCAGGGAAGTCTATCTCCTCTTCCCTTAAGTGAGGCATTGAACAGTTCCTGGGGACAAATTACTTTCTCAGTCTGTCAGTTGTGCAAGGCAGTGAGCGAAGTCTCCAGCTGATCAGGCTCCTCTGCTTAACAATAGTGCTGTGGAGTGGGTGACACTCATTGTCTAAGATGTTGGATCAGTTTGTTCAGGGTCCTTTTGTCAGATAGTGAAGTGATGCACTCCAGTTCAGCTCCCACTACAGAGCCAGCTTTCCTTACCAGCCTGTCAATTCGCCCCTGCTGGCAACAACAGACTGCTAGAACATCCTGAGGAGCTTACTGCACACATTGAAGGACCGCAGCCTCCTCAGGAAGTACAGCCTGCTCTGCCCTTTCTTGTAGAGTGCATCAGTGTTGGCTGACCAGTCCAGTTTATTGTCCAGGTGGAGACCCAGATACTTGTAGACTGTGCTAACCACCTCCACATTGATGGGGTCAATGTGGACTGGTAGCAGAGTGGGCTTAGACCTGCGGAAATCCACCACCATCTCCTTGGTCTTTGAAGTGTTAAGTTGAAGATGATTGAGTTTGCACCATTGCACAAAGTCCTCCACCAGGCTCCTGTACTCCTCCTCCTGCCCGTTCCTGATACACCCCACAATTGCAGTATCATCAGAAAACTTCTGCATGTGGCATGACTCGGTGTTGTAGCAGAAGTCAGATGTGTACAGGGTGAACAGGACTGGAGAGAGCACAGTTCCCTGTGGCGCTCCGGTGCTGCAGATCACAGTGTCAGAGAGACAGTTCTTCAGTTCGATCGAACTGTGGTCGCCTCGGTCAGGTAATCTGTAATCCAGTTTACCAGGTGAGCGTCCACACCCATCTGCAAGAGCTTATCTCCCAATCTGAGGGGCTGGATGGTGTTAAAAGCACTTGAGAAATCAAAGAACATGATTCTCACAGCACTTTTTCCCTTGTCTAGGTGAGAATGTGTCCTGTCTAGAAGATAAGTGATGGCATCGTCCACGGCCACTTTCTCCTGGTATGCAAACTGTAACTGGTCTAGTGCATGGCGTACCTGGGGTCTGAGCATACCTAAAACCAATTGCTCCATTGTCTTCATCACATGTGATGTAAGAGTGACAGGTCTGTAGTCATTAAGCTCACTAGGGTGTGGCTTCTTAGGGACAGGGGTAAGACATGATGTCTTCCACAGTGTTGGAACTTGTCAAAGGCGTAGGCTCACCTTATTAAAAAAATAAGCGCTTGTGTTGTGCTGTACATGTATCAGGAGAAGCATACAGGTACACCTTAGAAAATTTGAATGTTGTAGAGAAGTCCATTTCCTTGGCCAGATTCGGAGATTAAAGGTTCAGGAAACATTGCTAGTCTCTTGACTTAACTTTAGAGCTCTTCTCAGGTTGACATTACAGTTTATAGCTCATGGAAATCAAGAATCCAGTTGAAATGTTAGAATAAATACCTTGTAATACAGTAGTCTTCAAGATTAGAATATTCAAGATGGAATGGAAAGTCTTGAAATATTTTGCTTATATGAAAGTTTCACTTTTTGAATTAATTATATATAAAAAAAGAATCATCCAAGATATTCTAATTTTTGAGATGCACCTGGACATGCATGTGATCTGTATGTGATGCATGCAGGCATAATATGGTTTGATGCATGCAAAGTTGATGGTGGATAAAAACGAGGAGAGGCAGCATTCAAAGTAATGGTTGTGGAACAGCTTAATGGGTATATACTGTACAGTGCTCAAAAAAATTAAAGGAACACTTTGAAAACAACAGATAATGAGGGGGGGAAAATCATGCTGGATATCTATGCAGATATGTACGGTGGCGCATTGCATTCACATCACACAAAAAAAATCAGGTTCTCATAATTATGAGAGAATTATCTCATGACATGGAAAACAATTCATTTCATCCACATATCCTTATGCACCATGCGCAACAACGCAACGCAAAACTTAGCGCAACAAAATTAGCTTAAAACCATGAGAATCAAGCAAGCTTCACGGGCCGTCACGGCCTTAAGGAAATGGTAAGCTCCTCCGTCACATTTTTGACGCCTACACGAGGCATTCTCCAATTTCTGTTGTCCTGAATGTGCGCTATATGATTAAGGTTAGCGCCTGCGCACTACGAAATTAACTGTGATACTTTGCCCCACCAACTGGGGGCGGTATGTTGAGCCTGAAAGTAGGACACTACCACTAAAGAAGCCTGAAATGCCTGAAGAAAAGAAGGTGGGATGTGCGAGCACTGAACGAAGGAAGAGCCAGTGAAGTAGTGTTCCACACTTATGTGCAAAAGATACAGCTGTTAGATGAGGAGAAGCACCACGAGTACTTTCGCCTGTCTGCTGGGAAGTTTGATAAGTTGGTCCATCGCATCGCTCCATTTATCATCCACCAGAACACACACAGCACTCCAAAAATACTCCATAGAAATGCATGGGGCTAGTTTGTCACGCCAATATGGCCGTTGTCTACACATATCCCACCCCTTCCTCGGCAAACCGTCGACATGTGAATACATTGAGCCAATCACATGGTGTGTTGTGAAGACATCGTGCCAATCGTGTTGTGATCTCGCAGCTGGAGCAAGATTGGTGTCGTGAAGCCTTGCGCACGCGCAGTCCGACCCAAAGACTGTGCCCGATGAGTGCCCATAAAACGTTGGTATATGGCCGCCGAGTGGAGGGACTTGCCTAAAAGGACTTTGGTATAGCTGAGAGACTTGCAATCACTGTACGGTGACTCGGTGCCACGAGGGCAGCAACGTTGGTGCGATACAAAGTAAAGACATTTTTATAAACTCAGCAGTGCCATGGTAAGAAAGAGTTCAGATGTCCTCAGTTAAATTTATATTGAGTCTTCACACCTGCCTCATACCAGTAAGTATGAACCAGAAACCTGTAGTTATGACGTGTCAATAAAAGTTTTGAAGTAGCCTCTTTGTGTTCCTAATATGTTAATGTCTCCAGTGCCGGCCCGAGCCTTTTGGGGGCCCTAAGCAGAATTTGATTTGGGGGCCCCCTCCCACAACGCAGAGTCACCTGTGCTTGGCGATAATTGACAACTTCACACTATAATGTCATATTATTATAAATTAATACAGTGAGGTTATGTGTTAATACAGTGACTGATTATGAACTACTGTCCCCCTGGACACAGATGCATAAGGACTCGGTAGGCTCATTCAGTAATCCATCCTTGCTGACATGCCAAAAATGTTTTGGGGCTCCGCTCTACACTTCTGGCCCCATGTGCTTGGTAAACCAATGTATTAGTTGTTATTTACACCAACCCTGTCACCTTTTAATCTTAGAGGGTACTAAAATCACAGATTTATTTGAAACATTCATATTCAAAGTGAAGCACTAAGGGTGGTTTACTGAAGTTGAATTGACAAATAACAAAATACAACAGCATTTGTATTTGTTGTAAACAAGTACATCCGTTTAATGACTTGTTTTTCAACAGATTTGCAGAACAAATCCGCAAATGTGCATTAAATGATCAATCTTCAACTACAAAATAAAACCAAAATAGACAAACATTAATAATAATGACAAAAATAAAATGTCCCAAAGAATAGATACTTATTCCTACTTCGTTCCTGGCTTTCAGGTATCTGCAGCTCTGCAGTGGACGAACCTGCAATGATTAAATAAATACATAAATAAATAAAACAAAAACTATATTAAATGTGTCATGTCATATTAACAGGCTATGTAACCATTTGCCATCAAGAAAACCTCACCTTCTGTGTCATCAGCCATGGAGGCAGACACTTGATGAGGTAGAGTTAAGTAGTGGTAGAGATGTGCTCCAAAGTACTTCAACAGTGTCTCTGAAAAAAAAACAATTTTTGCATAAGTGCATATTTGATCGAGCAGAATGAGTTTATTTTGCTATCATTACTTACACTCATCAACAAGCAATTCCACATGTAACAATTCATATTCTATTGGCAAATGAGGCATAATCAAAAGTAACGCTTAACATGGTGATCTACTGCAGCCTAAATATTAGGGTAGCACCGCTACATCACTTGCCACTATCTTAATCAAATGTAAGTTTATTTCCATCACAGAAATCTCCCCACCAAACATGGTATATTTTCTCAAACACTACCATCTCTCACCAAAGATCTTAGAGCAGAGCGCGTCGCATTGTTCCATCTATGAAACTGGAACGCTACCCGATGCCCAGAGTCAGCTTAGTCAGTGGGTTGGGACTGGGAGCCTGGGCTTAGCCTGCTGTTGCTATCAGACTTACCACTATGTCACATATTATAGAACAGTAATAAACTATCAACACTTTCAGGTGCGAAATCAGAAACAATCCCTCTGTGGTAAATTTCCCTTCAGCTCCATTTTCATGTAGCTACTGTAGTGCTAATGTCCACTTCAGTCAGCTAGCTAACTTTAATTTACAACATAAGCCCACCTATGGCTAGGGTACATGCTTGATTGAACATCCAAAACAATCCCAATATCCTTGACATCTGAAATACACCTAGATAAATATATATTAATGGGAGACATATCTCTGTTGATGGCAGGGATTTAGCTCTGGTGATGGCTTATATTAGATCATGACAGCTAGCTAGCTACCTCAAGCACAAAACATAGCCTACTGTAAATAATCATGCAAACATACCTGTATCTTGCTCGTTTTTCTCCTCTGTCATTTTCTTCTTTCTGTTTTCGGCACCAGAGGGATACGTCCTTTTTTGTGACTTTTCTTAACATTACCATCTCTTCCGATTTTTTGAACTTGATGCAGTGTCTGCCTAATTGTCTATGCACCCGAGGTGTCTAGTTTATGCGCGTGACTCAAAGGCTGGCAGACACAGTAGAGGTAGGCAGGCATATTGATCATGAAATCAGAATTTTCTTGTTTTGAATTATTAATTGTTTCGTTTATTCATTCATTGATGTCACTTGTTTATGTTATTTATTATGTAAAAGAAACTCGATTGGGGGCCCCCAAGCAGCCGCTTAGTTCGCTTATGCCTCGGGCCGGCCCTTATTAACCTAATGACATACATCCTTTGTTTAGAAGCCTACATTCCGAGGCTCTAGTTTGTAAATTAATTTATAGCACATTAGATTAGATGAAATTAGATTAAACTTTGTCATTGTGCAGAGTAGGCTAGCCTACAAGTACAGAGACAACGATATGTAGTTTGTGTCTAAAAAGCAAAAAAGTGCAATGTGATATACAAAGAAGGTGGTGCATTATCATGCACAGTGGTCATCTAATGTGCTTTACATGTAATGACACAATAATAATATGTAGCCCACAATAATGTAAACAGTAGCCTAATATAAACAGCACTATAAAGACAAAATAATAATAATAATAATAATAATAATAATAATAATAATAATAATAATAAATTCACTTTACAACTCAACCAAAGACATCAGATTAATCAAAGGCAGTAGAAAATATTAGAGTTTTTAATTTATTTTTTAAATCTGATCAAATCTGATCTATAGGTGAGTTCCAGCAGTGGGCACCATATTCACCTTATTCAGCCCTGCCCATTTTTTAAAATTCCACGTTGTCTTTAAACTTCCGGTCGGCTAGCTACGTCTAGTTAGCTTCATTGGGATAACACTGCAGAAGAGGATAGAGAGCCTATCTTACAGAACAGCTGCTCCAAAGTCAGTTTTTTCCTAACTTCAGATAGGAAAGCTGTATAACGGAAATGTCTTAAGTCACCAAAATCCTAAATAAACGTTCCTAACTTTAGGATGACCCATAATATATGATGCCAGTCATCTCGATAGAGCTCTGCTATCTCAATGTATCGCAATGGATGTACTGCTCAATCGGAAGTTCGGAGACAATGTGGGCAAAGCTAGCGCCCCCATGTTTGCGCGCGGAATAAGGTGAATAGCTAAATGCCATTTCAACCTAGTTTTGACCTTGGGCACTACCAGCAGACCAGCGTCAGTAGATCTAAGAGACCTGGCTGGTATGTTTATATTGTGAAAACATGTCTGCATATGTTAGGCCCAGGCCGTTTAGTGTCTTATAATGTAGCACTTTAATTCAATTCTATACCTAACTTGGAGCCAGTGCAAGGACCTGATGACTGGGGTGATGTGATCTCCTTTCTTTGTTCTGGCTGCTGCATTTTGCAATTAACTTTTTCAAGATATAGACACAATGGGCCAATCCCAAAGTGAGCCCTGAGGACTAATGACTCACAGACTTAATTGATCTCAGGTGCTAAGTGAGCTCAAATAGGTATAAATGGAATTGGGACAGCACTTCACAATGGTTATACAAAGATGTTGCTGACACGTGCACTATGCATGTGTGTCGTGCTGTTGTTTACCTTTGTAATTTCTGGATTTCCCTGGTCTCCGCGGTAAACGTCACAACGCTTTGAACTGTGGGTAATTACCTGTGGTGAAGTCCAATGCAGACTCATGGAAAGGGGCTCAGTAAGTGTGTATACTCAAACCCTCACACTTTTTGAAATGCGGCATTGGGACAGCCCTAAGCCCTTACGAATTTCGCGAGAATGTGCACCAAAGTCTGTGGGACTGGCCCAGTGACTCAATGGGACCAACATCATTTGGTGAGAGAGCATAGTAGACCTGGGTGTCATCTGCATAGATAAGCTACCTTGTACTCTTGAAAGATTTGGCCAAGAGGGAGCATGTACATGTTAAACAGGTACAGGTTAAGGGGCCCAAGAACAGATCCCTGTGGAACCCCATATGGCATGGTGGTTTTCTCTGATACATAGGTGCTGATAGAAACAAAGTAGTCCTTGTCTACTAGGTAGGACTTGAATTTATGTATGTATCGTATTTTACCAGAGTCTGCATTCAGGTGAATGCCATTTATGACCTTGACTAGGGCTGCTTCAGCATGATGTTGAGGAAAGCCTGACTGGGGGTTGTCATAGAAGCTATTTATATTTATAAGTATTTATTGATTTGGTTGAAAACTACTTTTTCAATAACCTTGTCTATAAAGGGGAGGCTTGAAATAGGCCTGTAAATAATTAATCCAGGTTTATTTTATTAACCCTCCTGTTATGTTCGTTTCATGTTTACTAGTGTTGTGTTCCCGGTCAAAAATGACCGCTGCATTTTAACTTGTTATAAATCCATAGTAGAACATATATTATCATCTAATGTGATAGACCTTTGTATGAATGTGTGTTCTATAGATATAACCTACTGAACTTCCATTTGCTATTTATGGCCTGTAGGCCTCATTGACCTGAGCTCATGCAAGTCAGAAAGGGGAAGATTCTATTGGGGAAAGGTTCTAGTGCATAGAAGCAAAGAGGGGGGTGTACAGAAGCACACATACAGTCCATCTAATCAATAAGTATGTGTCTGGAGTCAATTTTATACACTGACCATTTTCTTACCCATTCATTTCTAATGGCCGGTCATATTTGAGACCGAGAATACACATGGGTGTTAAATAAAACACTCAAATTGTCATAAAAATGATCAAAAATTGTTTTGTGTGTTCAGATGCCCTGTGTTAAGTCATGGCGCCTCATGGTAGTCAGAATAAGGTAACAATATGTTTTGAGAGAAAATAATTCTCAATCAGTCACATTTGACAGCAAACACAACAGGAGAGGTTTGGTAACTGCAGTCTTAAAAGTGCTGCTAGGAAAATGTCTGAGGTGAGAACGGTTCACAATTTGCAAAAGCGCAAATGCCAAACAGCTGAAAACACTTTTAAAGAAGTTTAGGCAGAGCGTCAAGACAGCAGGTAGATGAACTAAGTTTTCCTGGGAGTATTCACACCAAATTGGCCTACCATACATTCCATACAACTACGCACAGTATCCTATCCCCTCATTTTGATCTCTTTTTCTGTTTTGGCCTTTGCTTTTGGTAACCTGATTGGCTTTCTTGGAGAAAGACATTGCACCAGCAGCACAATTAGCGGTCTACCAGCCTAGGCTACTAGCGATGCTGAACTAAATAAACAAAAGATAGGCCTAGGCTACCTTATGAATCCTGCAGGCGGACTAAACCATTTTGCTCTTTAGCAAGGGGGAGTAAGAGTGACCTTAGACAGTCTTCACTATGTTTTGTATACAAAATTCAGTCAGTCAAACTTTATATTTTGTCTAACATTCATTTTGACATTGAATTTGGAAGTAAAATATTCAGGTAAAATAAATATATGGTGGAAATAAATATTGAACGCTTCAATTATTTATTTTCAGTATAAGTAGCCTAAACTTCCAAGCCTAGAAATCTAGACGCACCCTAGTGGCCAGGGCTAGTCTAGCAACTCTCAGTTGGCTTGTGTGCTCGAAAAATTAAACTTCTATCAGGCCAATCAAATCGTGTATAGAGTCGTTAAGCGGGCTTAACATAATGATTGATGGCAGAGTTGCAACGGTTTGGCTTGAATTCCCTGCTACTTGAAAACAAAGAAGATGGATGTGGCTGTTGGCGAACAGCGTGACCACGAAGTTGTTTTTTTTAAGTTGGCAAAAGTTTGAACTAGCCAACTAGCTCCGCTGGTGAGAAAACGCATGGGACTCATAGCGCTGTCCTATTGCGTGCAGAGGGAATTTGAAAGACAACCGATTATCCCGCCCCTCGGACTAAGCACTGCGAACGGTGAGTGCCCAGACCCTACATTTTAATGTGGGTCTGGCTCGTCAGGCTATAAACTTCCAGTGAGTCTATTCAAAATTTTCACCACACATTATATTAACACACATATAAAAAATCCAAACTAAGAGTTATGTGTAATAAAGTGGAATGACACAGGAAAAAAATAATGAACGCCCCTACTGAAATTTCTTCAATACTTTGTGGAAAAGCCAGTTTGTAATGACAGCTTCAAGACATTTCCATGACAAAACTTATTAGTCGCAGTATCAGGTGTGATTTTGGCCCATGGTTCTAAACACAGATTCTGGGTCCCTCTTGTGAATCCTGATCTTTAGTTACTTCCAAAACTGTTTAATTGGATTTAATTGAATTGGCTGCCTTCAAGTCTTTCTGGAGCTTTCTCCGAGTGGTCCTTGGCTCTTGGACTACTCTTTTGAGTTTTGACTATCCTTCTGATTCCCTGGTCAGAAATCTTGCGAGGAGATCCTGTGTGCATGGCCGGTTGATGATGCAGTGATGTTCCTTCCACTTGCAGATAATGGCCCCCATGCTGCTTACTGGAAGATTCTGAAGTTTTGAAATGCATCTGTAACCAGTTTTGCAACAATAAGGTTGCAAAGGTCTTGGGAGATCTTTTTGCTTTTCCTCATCATGAAATGTTTCTTGTGTGACACCTTGGTAATGAAAAACCTTTTTATAGCCCATCAATATTGTAGTGTCCCCAGCAACGACAGCTCAGCTCACCGCTTGCGGCTGCGTCGGTGTCAGTCCCAGTGCTTAATCCAAGTGAACCGGAAAGCTTCTGGCTGCAAATGGAGAGTCCAAGGCGGCCGGAGCTTCTCTATAGACATAGGATCCCCATGCTGTCGGTGGCCCGCTCTTGGCCACTCCGACCCCCAGGCGATCAGTCTTTGGAGCCGCTCCCACAGAAAGGCCCAGCACTCTTCAACGATAACCCTTCCTGACTGGAAGGGCTCTCGGCTGCCTCTGTCACATCAGTTCTCCCCCGAACAAGCACCAGAACCGGCCAGACGTGGGTCGTGGTGTCGCTTGGGCCCTCGGTCTCCCCACCGTGCAGCTGCGCTACCTTAAACAGCAGCAAACAGTCCCATTGCAAGCTGAACCCCAGGATACGCTGGAACCCCTGGACGTTCGGTAGCCCCTTCTGGCTACTGTGACCGCTCGTGGCTGTTGCCACCTGTCCATAGTGTGCCGATCTCCAGGCGGTCAGCAGTCCACGTCGAGGTCCCTCCTCGCGCTGCCCTCTCGTAGAACTCTTGCCGGCTGTCTCTCGAGCACAACGATGCTCCACTGTGGCGGGGAATGGAGACCCCGACCCTCCCAGCAGGCTCGGGACACACATAGGAACTCGCACACAAAACGTGAAAAACTTTGCGCAGACTTGTGTCAACCGGAACGTGCGCACTTCAAATATCAACAGTCCACAAAATGGTAGTTCCCAAGGCTCTACAGGTCGACGTTGCCCTCTTGGCCACCAGCTGGAGCACCGCAAGCTCTTTGTTTAGTTAATTGCTTTATTTAATAGCAGACCTTTATTATTTTGTTATATTTTCAACAGTTTTTAGTTGTGGACACCTGGGGGCAGTATTGAGAAAAAAGGGGGAATACATAATTAGGTTCTGCTTCTTTGCTTATGTGGAATAAAAACAAATAATGTAATTTTTCAGTCTGTAAGAATAACCAAATGTAGCAATGTAAGGTGTAGTGTCAAACAGCTTACCTGATCGCTTGAGTGTGGTGTGTGCTTTGCTTGTGCTTGGCTGAGCCTGTGCCTCTGCTGCTTTCTTCTCTTGGCTAAACAAATACATAGGAGGACATGTAACTGATATAACTGGGTGCATACAGTACATACATCTCTCCACCCATTTTCACAATGTAACTTCACTGTTTTTCACTGGATACTTTCCTTTCTCTGTCTCTCCTTGTCCCACACACTCTCCATCTCCACCTTACCATTTCTAATGAACCCCCACGGTGCGTGCCCCCACCACCACCACCCATGTTATGCTACGTCATTTTTGTAGAGCTGTGGACGTAGGCACGCTTCAATTAAACTGAAATACACATTTTGCGCATCATGTACAAAAATCCGGGACATTCAGTGTCCAGGATTTTATTTTTATTTTCCTGGACAGACCATGAAAATCCGGGACAGGTGGCAACCCTAACACCAAAGTAGCGATCTCACCCACAGACAAGAATCACCTTTGGCCAAGACGGTCATTTATTAGAACAAGTATCAAGGCAAACACAGACAGACTCAGATAACTAGGGCAACACAGGGGTAGTCTCAGCCGCACATGGAACACACAATAAGGGTTTACCACACACACAAGGATAACACATGAGGTACAACCAAAGAGACTAACACGCTAACAAATACACAACATGATGAATGCAAATACAACTATTATAACCGATATTACACATTATAGCATTCACTCGCACTGCATTCTGGGAAACACTCATTCAACATCAGACATGTACATCCACCGACGCTACAATATGTAGGCTACTAACCAAGCTTATTTTAATTTAGAATAGAAGGATAGAAGGGATAATTACTCTCTAACAGATTCCAGCTCGTTCCTTCCCTTTCCTTAGTGCTTTTGGTAACACTTTATTTTAATGTGTCGCTGTTACAGTGTACCTACTTAATTAGGTACAGTGGTACAACCTGTGTAACAACATGTACTATCAGGTACTATCATTGTACTTGCATAATGTATTTGTGGGTACCTACATATAGTTGTTACATTGTAATACTGAGTGCTTTTACAAAACTTTGCCAATTTGTCTAAATTTTCATCAGAGGCAAAGAGCTGACCTGAGACCTGCTGGATGGGGTAAATCTGGTCATGATAGATTTGATATACAAATCATTCTTGTAATCTAGCAATGTAATCTACCTCACTATAGAGTATAGACAATGCAGATCTGTCAAATAAGCTCTCCTCTCCCGTGCTGCTGCTGGGGCATTTGGGTTAAATGGCATTGGCATGCAGTTTAACATCACGTCTCATTAAGTCCTCTAATATTTCCTAATTTATGTCATCAACACATCCGTGATTCATGGAAATGTGTACGCTAGATTTATACCTATTTTTTCACATAGGACACCACATTCCCTCGTGTAATAATATTTGTCCTTGTAATTATGTATGGTTTGGAGAAATGGGAACTGCGTCATATAGATGAGAGGAGTGCATTACGCAACACAGGCGCCCAAGCAAGCTCTCCTGCAGGTGTAAGCTACGGCTGTACCTTACCATCAGGCAACTTAACGAGAAACAGTTTCCAAGTTGACCTAACTTTCCAACTCTGCACAGTATCCCATTAACTGCATGACAGTAGGCTATTTACAATATTTTATGTAGAGTTTGTAAACACGTAATCATCAACTTAATTACATTACATTACATTTGGCTGACGCATTTTTAACCAAAGCGACTAACAACATGGTAACAGTTTAAGTTTTAAAGCAATTCTCTCAACAGTTTTAGGACAATTTTAAAAACGGTAGAGTACAGTAAGAATAAGTGCATCAGTGAGTGCTGTTTTTAAACAGTTGAGTGTCAGTTCAAGACGGCTGGTAAGTGCTGGTATCAGCAAGATTGTTGTAAGTGGTGCTATGAGAGGAGATGTTCTCTAAAGAGCTAGGTCTTCAGAACTATTGACATGGACAGCTCCCCTTAAGAGCGTCTTAAGAGCAGTGCACGCACGTTCACGATGTCGAGCATGTTCGGGAAACAGTTGGAAAAACCAAACGAACGATCGTAAGATGAATCGTAGAAAACCCTCGTAAGTGCGTGTCTCCATCGTTATCGGGAAACGGGGCCCAGGGCTGGTTTTAGCCTAGGCTACTACATTTGGGTGGGCAACATAGCAAAGCGGTCAAATTGGATCAAAATTGACATAACAAAACACAAAAAAATTGTGCTTCCTAGGTCGAGTTGCTGCAGCCAGTATTTCTGATTCAAAATAATTATTTCAAATACAAAATGGTATTTTGTCATTTGTATTTTATTTTTGTTGAAGAAAATGGCTTTGTATTTTGTGTCAAAAAAAATAAATACTGCCAAATATTTTTGGTAAAACCAATAGCAGAGGTGAACGAAGTTGCCCGCAATTCCTTTACTTAAGTGAAAGTACAGATACACCTTGTCAAATATTACTCCAATACAAGTGAAAGATGAAGGTGAAACAAAATGTTAATTGAGTTGAAGTAGAGAACTACTTGCTTTTTAAACATAAGTATTCAAAAATCAAAAGTACAACCATTTTTCCTTTTTAATGTAATATTTTTCATACACAATAATAATATGTAAATCCTTTGGTTAGTCACTAGCACTGTGTATTCATTCACATGCGTGCATTCACACTGATAATTGTGACAACAAAGTGCACTGCAAGTACACGGATGGTGCACTCATAATGGTAAAAAAGTTTGCCCTCAATGATCGCATGACCATGATGAAAGAACACTAACCGATTTTGTTTAATTACAGTTATTATATTGGTAACACATGACTGGACATTTTTATATATTGGGGGGGGGCATTTACGTTCAGTTGTGAAGACCAATACCCTATTTTGAATGACAAAACAGCTTTGGTGTGTGTAACAGCTTAGAATGGCTTACAATGCATCCAGCAACATATTTGGGGACATGAGCACTATGCTCCAGGCATCCCAAAGTGCTTGGAGGAGAATGCACTGAAGTTCTTGAATTGTCAAGGACCAGTTGGGGCAGTTTCATGTATCTGTTGCTGAGAGAGTTTTGATCGTCAGGAAGGTCAGGGCTGTTTGGGGCATATCTCTGTTCCAAGATAGTCTTGTAGGGCCAAGCTGTTTGGGGCATATCTCTGTTCCTGAGATAGTTTTGATCGTCAAAAGGTCAGAATTGCCAAGAATCTTGTAGGGACTGTTTTTAAAGAGTAGAGATTGTCTGTGTTGTGGGGGGTGAGACAAGGTACTCATGTTTTGCATGATATCTCAGCACCCAAAGTTGTTATAAATCCATAGTAGCACATATATTATCATCTAATGTTGTGATAGACCTTTGTATGAACGTGTGTTCTATAGATATAACCTATTGAACTTCCATTTGCTATTTATGGCCTGTAGGCCTCATTAACCTGAGCTCATGCAAGTCAGAAAGGGGAAGATTCTATTGGGGAAAGGTGCAGTGGGGGCTGGCATAGAAGCAAAGAGGGGGAGTGAGGGTGTTTTAATGTACAGAAGCACACATACAGTCCATCTAATCAATAAGTATGTGTCTGGATTCAATTTTATACACTGACCATTTTCTCACCCATTCATTTCTAATGGCCAGTCATATTTGAGACCGGGAATACACATGGGTGTTAAATAAAACACTCAAATTGTCATGAAAATGATCAAAAATTATTTTGTGTGTTCAGATGCCCTGTATTAAGTCATGGCGCCTCAGGGTAGTCAGAATAAGGTAACAAAATTTTGAGAGAAAAGAATTGTCAATCGGTCACATTTGACCGCAAACACAACAGGAGAGGTTTTATAACTGCAGTCTTAAAGGAACCGTATGTAAAAAAAATATTTCAATTAATCATAAAATGGCCCTGATATGTCACTAGACATTAAGAAATCATGTTTATTTCAAATACTTATATCACTGACAACAGTAGTCCGGCCAGGATATTGTCATTTTAAAAGTGAAGTTGCAGCCCTCAACTGATGTTGATGTTCTGTCATGTCATGTTGTGTTTTGGCCTGATGCGCCACCCTCCACCTATCTACTAATCACAAAGTCAGTAGTGTTTCGCCATCCGGGTTGGCAACCTCGTGTCAGGGGTGAGGGGGAGGGGATACACCGCTCTTCAGTATTTTGAAAGTGATTGCAGTACCAGTTTTGGCCACAATCTTATATATGGTTCCTTTAAGTGCTGCTGGGAAAATGCCTGAGCTGAGAATGGTTCACAATTTGCATAAACTAAAATGCCAAACAGCTGAAAACACTTTTAAAGAAGTTTGTAGGCAGAGTGTCAAGACAGCAGGTACTGTAGATGAACTAAGTTGCAGCACAGTTTTTTCAAGGGTTTGGCCATCATAGCAGTAAATTCAGATAAGGAGGCTACATTTTGTCTAGGCCTGTGGTGAACTCTAATATTTTCAATTTTGTGATGAAAAAAGAACCAAAGTCATTAAACATTTTTGTTGACTTGAAATCTTGAGGTAGCTCTGTTGGTGAATTTGTTAACTTATCAACAATGGCAAAAAGAGCATGGGAGTTATTAATGTGTTAATAATGTTACAATTAATGAAGAATGCCTGGCCCTATACATAACTCAGAGTTATAAATGTGGAGCCTCTTTTTGAAGATGTCATATAGTTAATCTGAAGCTTAGTGTTTCTCCATTTACGTTCAGCTTTCCTACATTCTCTCTTCTGATTTGCTACTGTTGTGATATTCCTCCATGGTGTTTTAGGTTTACTGAAGTCTTTCTAACCTTGGCAGGTGCTATTATACTATATAGAGTCAAGGACCCTGAGAATATTAGAGCTAAATGGAGTAAGATGGTCTTCCTGCACACATGTGTCATAGCTACATAGCTAAGGCTTTCATAAAAAGAGAGCTGGTATTCTCATTAATTTATTTGTGGTAATTTGATGGTTTTACTGTAAAATTCACTATGATAGTTCATAGTAACACTGTCAACTTATAGATCTTTTACAGTTCAACCAAGTATTTATTAACAGTTCTACCATGACCGCTTTTAATATGTTCATGATAAGTGATAATGGATGACACTGTGTTCTTTAATCAAAAGTTTGTTTTTCTGTCATGTTGTTAAACTTGTCGATACAAGTAGCCTAACATGTGAGTAAGTAAACATAGCCTATTTGATGACCACATCAAACATGACATAGGCTTAAAAGTAGCCTAGAGGTAGCACAGGAATGTGAAGGATATAGAAAGAGGGAATTCATGTTTTATTTCATACAGTCTGGTATTTGAAGTTGAAAATGTTTAGTTGAACTGTAAACTTCATAGTAAACCTCATAATTATGAAAACCTCAGTCTGACTATAAACAAACTGCAGTCAATCATTATCTTTACTTATTAACTGTAAACTTTAAAGTCTGCACCAGACGTGCGACCATGAAGTTCATAGTAATGGGAGAGTTCATAGTCAAGCTATGATATATTCATGGTCGAACTGTAAAGGCAATGGTAGAACTATAACAAATTTAAGTTGAACTGTAAATTTAATTGTTTTACTGTGAAATTTTACAGTTCATTTTTTCCTGGGTCAGCACGGATCCTATCCTTATCTCATAATTATGAGATAGTTATCTCGTAATTACGAGATAGTTATCTCATAATTATGAGATAACCTGTTTTTTTTTTTTTTTGTGATGTGAATGCAATGCGCCACCGTAGATATGGACTGGGTTCTGTGTTCGGAACGAAAGGATGCCACATTGTTTTTTGGAAATGAAAATGATCAACCTACAAAGGGCTGAATTCAAAGACGCCCGAAAAAATGTGTGAGTGAAAAAATGATGCGGCAGGCTAGTCCATTTTTGCCTAAATTTCATCACAGCAACTCAAAATAATACTCAGTAGTTCATATGACTCCCCACATGCTTGACGACGTCGGGGCATGCTCCTAATGAGATGGCGGATAGTGTCCTGGGGATCTGCTCCCAGATGTTGACAGTCTGTGGTGCAACTTGGTGGTGTTGGATGGACTAAAACATGACGTCCCAGAGGTGTTCTATTGGATTTAAGTCAGGGGAGTGTGGGGGACAGTCAATGGTATCAATGCCTTTATCCTTCAGTAACTGCCTACTCACTCTCGCCACATGTGAATGGCCATTGTTGTGCACCTGGAGGAACCCAGGGCCCACTGCACCAGTACAGGGTCAGACTGGGTCTGAAAATTTCATCCCAATGCCTAAGAGCAGTGAGGATGCCGTTGTCTTGCCTGTAGAGGTGTGTGCGCCCCTCCAAGGATATGCTTCCCCAGACCATCACTGACCCACCACCTAACCGGTTAATACTGAATGATGTTACAGGTAGCATAACATTCTCCACGACATCTCCAGACCCTTTCACATCTGTCACATGCCCAGGGTGAATCTGCTCTTATCTGTGAAAAGCACAGGGTGCCAGTGATCGACCTGCCAATTTTGTATTCTATGGCAAATGACACGAGTCCCTCTAGAGGCCATCAGGCCCTCAGGCCACCCTCATGAAGTCTGTTTCTGACAGTGTGGTCAGAGACATTCAAACCAGCGGCCTGCTGAAGGTCATTTTGTAGGGCTCTGGCAGGGCTCCTACTGTTCTTCCTTGTACAAAGGAACAGATACCACCCTGCCCAGCTCTCCTAGAGCAACTGCTTATCTCCTGGAATCTCCCCCAGGCTCTTGAGACACAGCAATCCTTCTGGCAATGGAATGTATACATGGATTTCTATGCAATGTCACAAAAACATGCATGCTCAACTATGGGGCAGAAAGCACCATAGAACTGCATAGAGCAGTGCTCTCCATGAAAGGATTACAATGAGTTTTTGTGCTGAAAACCGCACCATTCGAAATCACGATGGTTTACTGAATGTTCAATATCCCTAAAGGAATGCAAGTCTTCGCCAAAAACGCCAAAAGACGATGTTATATTAATAATGAAAATGAACGACAAACTCTGAAATAAACTCTGAGATGTTACTAGCAGCCAACTATTAGTTTATAACGTTGTGGCCGGCCACCGAGCGTCTTCTGCCCCAAGGTTGTGCGTGCATCTAGTTTTGTTGGTAAACAGGAAACCTGTCTATTGGTGTGGCATTCTGGAGGAGTTGGACTACCTGTACAACCTTTGTAGGCTCCAGGTACTGACTTATGCTACCAGTAGTGACACTGACCCTAGCCAAATGTGATACTAGTGAAAATTCAGTCAAGAAGGATAAAGATGGAAAAATGATCAGTTGCCCCCACCTTTAAAACCATTCCTGTTTTAGGAGACGTCTCATTGTTGCCCCTAGTGTACCTGTTGTTAATTTTGTTGAAGCCAAAGCAAGTGAAACTGATTCACAACCACCTTTTACGTAACTGGCCAGATCAATATCCTACACGTTTGATTGACTTGATGCTATATTCATATGAAAAGGTGTTCTCTTAATTTCTTTGAGTAGTGTAAATATGTTCATTAAGTTACAATTACATGACTAAGCAGAGCAATGTTTTTTAGTTTTTTTTATTTATATTCTTGGTGCATGGGTTGGCACACAGTATGGAGGTGTATCATAAGCAGGGTAGACTATGCATAACGGTCTACAAGCAGACCAGTTGGGAAACAGCGTCCGATAGATATAGTAAAAGGGGAAGAGAATAAACAGACCATTTATAGTAAAAGAGGAAGAGAAGAGGCAGTCTATGTAAGAGGGGAATGAAAGAGAGAGTGAGTGGATAGAGGTGTTACGAAATATGCATTTAGTTATAGACTAATCACAAAGACTATGCACAAGAGACATAGAGAGCAATAGGTAATATGGTCATTTAATCAGTATTTATTCTATTTATTCATATAATATAGGGATAGAGGGAGAGGTTGCCTGTAGTTAATGTAAGGATGGCAAGGATAGCAGGAGGCAATCAACTGGGGATCTGACATCTCAGATCCGATACCAGAGATACGTGTGCAATCTGGATAATAGGAACATTTTACTATGGATTTTTTTTCTGCACGAACCCTTTGATGTAACTTCACAATGATTAGACAATTCCTTACAGGTGAGATGAGAATCATTTCATGGATGAGTAAAAAAAATGTCTTTCAACATCAGATAGTTTGTGAATCTTTATTGCCCCAGATAAAAGAAAAATGGAGAACCAGTGGACAGTCCGGTTCTTAGCCACACACACAATGATGGAAAACTAATGGAGGAACATCATCGTGACTGTAAAGTAAAATAATACACTTCACTGAAGTCACTGTAGTACAGTACAGCATTCATACACACCACCATAATCATTTCACAAATAGTATAACACAGTCAAGACTAACACTGAAATCTACTGATACAAAGAATATATATTTCTGGAGACAAGCTTTGCCTATATATGAGGGACATTGAAATAGATACTGCATAATGATGGTCGATATACCCTTTGTAAATAAGGGGTATAGGCAAGTGATCATAACAGAATGCAACTGATACCTTCAACCAGAAGAGCTGCTTTCATAACTAGTTCTGCCTAACATCGCCTCAAGTAAACTGATTTTGAGTGATACCTACATAAATATTTGCAAGAAAAACATGGCAGAATGAAATTGGATAGCAGCATATACAAAGGATTCTGTTCATTTTCACATAATATGAAGGCTTGAAAGTAGATTAATAAGAGTCCCAGAAGAGTCCCCATCAGACACATCTACAAAACACCATACATTAATATGATTAGAAGGCTGCATCACAAGCTGTAAACCGCACATACACTGAAACTTTGAAAGTCTGGGAAAACAAATCATTTCCTCATTAAAAACAGTGTATAAATAATACAATATTTAAAACGTTCTATTAAAAAACAAAACAAAAACGAATCAAACCATAACGCCCAGACAGTATTGGTACCCAACATTAGCCTCTCATCACAGAGAGGGGAGAGGCCCCTGGCACTTCATGTGTCAGTCTAGCTGGCTAAAATACCCTGGGTTTCTTTAAGTGTAGCAGTCCAGTTGGCTGAAGGCGGCCCAGGGCATTCAGCACTACTGTTCCTCAATGACGTCCCTGAGAGGAGCAGAGGCCCCAGGAGTGGACACATGCTGGACAGAACGGGTGCAGAACAGGTGTGCAGGTGAGTGTGTGAATTCATGTTCCCAGACCCAGAAGAACCGGCCACGACATGTAGACCATCGGGTGATGAAAGTGTATTCAAGCATGTGAAATAAATCCTGAAGTCAAGCCTGAAAGTGAAGAGAGTGGGATAAATCCACGTGGAGTCCTCTCTCCTGCTGCGGTGTCAGTGTTTTGGGGAGGTGTAGTGCGAGCAACTGCTCTTGGGGTGACGTGGCAGTGAGATCCCGTGATGGTCTCCTTCACTCGCTCACATCCATCTCAGTGAGAACGCAGAAGCAGGAGAACTGAGTAAAGTGTGTGATGGCACCTGGAGGGAAAGGAACAAAACAACATTTTCAGTCAAGACGTCAAAAGGACACAGCCGGACACGAGCAATAGCCATTAGCTATTCCTTGCTATTAACCGCAGCTGTATCTGCAGTGGATCTTGGAAATGTATATTCTGAGCTGGTGAAAAATCAAAAGTTGAAAAAGGAACAAAAAAAGAAGATCGAAGTTAGAAATCATGCAAAAGAACTTTGTCTAAATGGCTAACTAATGGCTGATACAAACATGACAACCATAAACTTTGGGTTTGGGTTGAAGAGACAGGAGCATGGCTGATGTACTCACGCAGCAGCTTTGAGATGATGGGTGGCCTCTTGGATTCTGGGAGATAGATTCCCAGGAAGTAAACTGGCACTCCAGAGAGGGCGATCGCTATACCAATTATGGAGTTCAGCGTGTCACTGTAGAGAGGCACTGCCACCAGGAACACCGTACACAGGCAGAAGATGATGGGGTACAAAAGTGTCAGCTACACACACACACACACACACACACACACACACACACACACACACACACACACACACACACACACACACACACACACACACACACACACACACACACACACACACACAACACACACACACACACACACACACACGAGGAAGAGAAAAGGGACATCAACATCAATCATCAATTCAATAGTTCCATTTTTAGTATTAAGAAAAAAAGTCGCTGGCCGTCTGTAAACTGGATGATTAGCAACCTCACAGATGAGGGTAACAAAATACCCTCCTTTAACAACAACAAAGCACAACTCCCAAGATAGCACTGCTGGTAACTTGCTGCAATACAACAAACTGGTGGCTGCCCCTTGAGCTTTCAAACTAGACATAGATGTTCTCCCCCCACCCCCTTTACCTTCAGAGGTCGGGGTCGGTCTGGTTCCTTCCAGCGTAGGTAGATTTGTCCAGCGATAGACAGACCCACGAAGAACCAGTAACTGAAGCTGTAGTAGTTGATCAGCTGGAAGACGTCCTCCACGGCCAGGTAGATCAGGGCCATAGCACACTGAAACGGAAAGATGAACAGAAATGATGATGAGTGCTGATATACTGTGTTAAATGTAAGAGAAATGGGAGTGGTACAGGAAATGGCACATTATTAATTCAGTTGACCATTAGGAGGTGCTGTGGACCCTGTGTACGGTGTGTCAACGCAGGAATTGACATGGCTTTTTCATAACAATTGCATTCACCATCTTCAATTTTTACTTTTGTGCAAAACACAATGGCTAAAGCTGTTGGCATAATTGCCTTGATACTTGATACTGTGGGAGTTGACATACAGTCACTGACAGAACCATGAGCACAGCGTTCCTGAGGTTTCATGTTGCAATTTAATTCATGTTGCAGAATTTGATTCTGGGTCTGGGTTGTCCAACAGGTGCATCTATTCACTAGCTAAATGGGTAAAATGTCAGACAGAAGTACATTACATTGAAGAGCAGAGCAGGAACAGGAGTGTAGCGTTCCACATGAATCATGGACAAAGCATCCGGCAGATGACCTTCTCGCGACCCCACAAAGAACAGCCTGTACAGAAGACGCAAAACAAACATTCACAGTGCTGCGCAGGAGAGACTCAAACACATATGCTCACAGTCATATACATTACATTTGGCTGACGCATTTATACACTCCTCAGACAAACTGATTCTATATAGCAGCTACACATAAATAAAAGCCATTTACTGAGCTATTGATTGCAACATGATATTGTAAATGAACACGATCAAATATCTTGAACACTGAAACAGGAGCAGTGCAGTCTTCATTTAAAGGAAATCAAAGGAGATCCAACAAGGATGACTGTCCACAGAGATCACAATGCCAGTGAAGACCATTAACTTAATGAAGCACAAACTACATGCAAACCAGACACAGAGTCATAGGGAGTGTATACAATAACAAATATGCTCTATGCACTGACGTTAGTACTTCGTACGATAACATAAATCTACAATAAACTGAACATTAATACAAATAGTACCTGCCATTGGTAGTCTATCACTTTCTGTGGAAACCTAACATTGCTTGGGTTGCTTAATGGCTAACCAATGCCTCCATTTGAACTTTACTGATTAATCCATCAACCCTTTTCCTGAAATACCGCAGAACCCACACAGCAGATGTTTCAGAAGAGAACACATTTCCCTTATGCAGAATGACCCCAGATGGCACGTCACCATATTTACTATGCAAAGGTGTCCCCATAAAATCCAGAGAAGCAGAACTAACTTAAGAGCCTCTGCTAACAGGGACACACATGCAACAGCAACAGAGGCCTCGCCCTGCCCAGGGGCTGAATACCCATCAGCATAAAACCACTGGTGTAATGGGAGTGGTGTGCATGGCACACAGCAAGAACAACCTCTAAATGAGACCGCAAACTTGAGGACAGAAGCCCCTCGTCTGATACGTACTTGGGCTCTCAGACAGACATGAATTACGTTCTTAAAGAGATACAGATGTTTTGGGTCAAACTGAACAACTTTTGTTTTACGATCTTCTCCTTAACAGTACCTTAATGAGGGCTTTGCTCTGGTACACAACTGACTTGCCTGGCTTTGGATCAACACAAAGTTAGCTATTGACAATACTGCCACAGGCCTTGATTGGTGACCATGGTCTCAGATAAGGCTTGAATGTGTTCACGTCCACATTTTTACCTGGACGCGGCGATGATGGAGGCGTTCAGTCCTCCGTAGCAGGACAGAGCCACAGCTATAGGGATGGTCCAGCTCATGACCCCAAGGGTGTGGTCTGCAAACGTCTGGTGGAAAAGGAACATGATGCAGAGATGACTCAACCAAGCTTAAGACTTTTTCACACACCATCAAACAAACCACCATGGCATGTGATCCAGTGCTGTAGTTTTCCACTATGCTGCTTAATGGGTCTACTGGTACTCTTCCTTTACTCTTACGAACTAACCATTTCATAGCATAATTACAGCCATTCATTTAAGCTCAACTCAAGACAAACTTTTGTTATTCCTCCCACACTATTTGAGTTGTTGACACACATTAGTTCAAAGGTCATTCTAGGTTCTGCAGATACACTGATGAATAAATGGATGTAGGGCAGCAACACTTAATCGATTAGTTGTCAATTACTTTGATAATTAAATGGCAGATGCACTGATAAATAAATTGATTATTAAAAACTCACCACCGCCACAGCGTCGCTGGCGAGGATGGCACTCATGTCCAGCACGGCGTAATATGCCACGTTGGTCAGGATGTAGATGATTGTGACAATGGGCATGGAGATGGCGATGGCCAAGGGCAAGTTCCTGAGATTTTAGATCACACAAAGTGATACAGCTCAGTCAAATACATCAGTGCAAGGCAGTAACTAAAGTAAGTAAGTACTTTTATTTATATCCACTGCAGTTTTCATGCAGAGTGCAACACAAAGCGCTCTACACACAGACATCAATACACCACCCACAAATTTTTTTGGCTTTTAGGTTTTCTTTTGAATTATTATGATCTTACTTGTTAAACTATTTCAACTATTGCCCATTCAATCTTTTATTTACTATTACTTTTTGTTTATGTAGAGCACATTGAATGATCCCTGTGCTTGAAATGCGCTATATAAATAAACTTGACTTGTGTGTGCCTGTCTGTTGCAAATTACGATTAAGTTTACAAAGACCTGAACTACTGACAATATGTCTCTGTATCTCAAGAGAATTAAATACAGTCCAGTGCATCAAAAATGTAATGGTTTGTTAAAATAATGTCAAAATACCTCTCAGGATTCTTGATCTCCTCGGTAACAAAGTTAAGCGTGTCCCACCCAGAGTAGGAGAAGAGGGCAGAGTATAAGGCCAGAGCGATGTCCCCTGGCTCTAGGGACGAACCCTGGAAGGAGGCCTCAAAGTTCTTTGTGTTTCCTGTAACACATACACACAATTATTGCTGTGCACTCAAAACACATAAAAAACAGCACCCTGTGGCTTCCCTCAACAGCTGACTCAATTCAGGAAGAAGCACCCACAATGTGAAGTCACACACACACACACAAACTGTGTGTCAGTAGCTCACCTTGGCACAGTTTGACAATCCCTGTGATGATTATGACTATGAGGGCCAGGACTTTGGCATAGGTGAAGAGATCCTGTACGCGGGTGCCCCACTTGACGTAGGCAGAGTTGATGAATGTCAGTAAGCCTAAACAAGAACAAAACATCACTGATGCTGATCTGGACCATTTCCCACACAACTCCAGAACAGTATGGCCATTTAGATGTGGACAAGGCAACCACAAGAGTAAAAATGATGGATTCTACCCTAAGTGACTTTCCACTACGCAAACGGCTTCCATTATTGGGAGAGGAATGATGGATACAAGTCTGTTCACAGAGTGCTTGTGTTTATGTTGAGGTAACCCAATTCTCAGGCTCTGAGAGCTCTTTGCCCTTCTCATCTACAGCTGTTCCCAAAAGACAATTTGTGCTATGTCATACAAATAATCAAATTTATTTTTGGAATAGGACTTAAACCCACCTCATAAATATTACTTCTGATAAACAAATAAACAATGGCTCCATCAGTGCTAGTAGTAATAGTAGTAGTATGTGATATACAAAACTGCCGCCTAGTGCCCGTACAAGCTTTTACTCTGTTTAATGCTTGCGCAGTGTATAGCCTATACAACAACCATAATTTAATTCTGTACTTTTGTTGTTGGTGGTGGCGTTTATGTGATGTGAAAAATGCTAAAATGTCTATATAAATGTACATGAAAAAGTACAAATTATATAATGTACATGAAAAAGTACAAATGATATACATGATCATCTCCATGACCGACATTAATTAAAGCAGTAAAACTTCTTAACAGTGTTTCTATGCAGGACCATGAGAGCTCTCCCACGTCACTGTCACACCAGTGTGAACTCACAGATGCAGGCGGCCGCGATGAGGCGTGAAGCGGAGTACGGCGGCTCACAGGTGGGGAAGAGAGGTTGCACGAGGTAGTTGGCGAACGTGATGGCGATAATCGCCTGACTCGTGGGCTCGATGATGAGCAGCGACGTCCACAGGCGGATGAAGGCGATGAAGCCCCCAAAGGACTCGAGGATGTAGGCGTAGCTGGCCCCTGACTTGGTGATGGTGGTGCCCAGCTCCGCGTAGCACAGTGCCCCGAACACGGAGAAGATGCCGCCGATGGCCCAGATGACCAGCGACAGCCCATAGGAGGCGCTGTAGATGAGCACGCCCTTGGGCGACACAAAGATGCCAGAGCCGATCATGTTGCCCACGATGAGACTGACGCCGTTGAGCAGCGAGATCTCCTTCTTCAGCTGCATGCTCTGCTTGGGCTGACCGGCGTCCCCCGAGCCCTGAGCCGCTGACCCAGGCCCCCCATTGAGCTTCCTCGACTCCTCCTGGTTCTCCATTCCTGTCTGTTGAGCTGGGGTGTGGAGTCCAACGACAAGGAAGGAATAGGAGAGGGGTGTGGGAGCTACTTGTCGGTAGTGTCCAACCTAGAGTACATTCACAGAACACAAGGACAAACAGGAGAGGGCAGAGAAGAGGAGAGAGGGAATGTGAGATTAGAGAGTGTGCGCTGCTTCATTTAAAGCTGTTGTGACTGATGGTAAAAGTTCTTGGTAGTGTTCACTTGCATTAGATGTCATAATAGCAATGCCCTAGTTTCATGGTCACTGCCTGTCAGAGATGCAGGTCTCTGAATGCTTCTAGAGTCTAATTCAAGCTACTTCATTCCAAGTCACTCAGTGAATATTAAAAAACAAGGACGATAAAGTTTTTGGCTTTGCACAAACAATGGCAAAAGGGGCCAAGGGGCAATTAAGAGATCTTTCAAATGAACAAAATCATGCATACCACTTGTCCAAGCTTTTCTATGCTAAGGTCTCTACTCGGCATCATGCGACATCTCAACTTGTGTCTAATGTGTTCACTTGGGTGTGAAGTCAGTTTGTGGCACATCGTGCCATGTGTTAGTCATGTGTCAAATGTGCTATGGACAGAATGATCATCCAAAGCAATTCTCATAAATGTTTAATTTTGTTTCATTTTGTTCTAATAGAGAAAATAGTCCTCAATCGCATAGAGTTTGGTGCCGTTTTGTTTTTTTCAAGCAGGATACTAACATCACAGAAGGCACATTAACCATCAATGAATAAAGAACAGAGACCGGTTTCTGTAAAACCTGTCACCATGACTTGTAGCTTATGTTGCATCTGTGTGCGGGTTGATTCAGGCCATTGCAACAATTGAGTAATACTGTTTGGCATCTGTTTTAGTTGTACGTTTTTTTTTTTTAACAAAACTTCTAATCGTATGCTATTTGCATACTGGCTATTTGCCTCAGCATCAACAATGTATTACTGGCATTCTTGTCTGTTAATATGCCAAGTGTTTGATAGTGCAATAAGAACTAATAGCCTGTCAGTCACGTTGCATTGTTCACCTTTGATTGTAATTATCAATTACCATTGACACTACCCCCACTGACACATCCTTTTATCATAGCCCGTCACTGCATAACTCCCCTTAAGCAGTTCTCTGTAGAGCTCCGGTATACAGGCTGCACTTTTGTTATGTTTGGGTGTTTTTCTTGATGCGTGCTTCTCTATGTCTAGATCATGCTACTGGACGCCTATTTCCCTGTGGATGAATAAATGTATCTAATGTCATCTAATCTAAACGGTTTTGTATTATAGGCTCTTCCTGTTGATCTGTATGCTAGGAATCATTGCAGCTGGATGGTCAGAAGTTTAGGCGTACACCACCATTGAGGCAACGATAACTAAGGCACTTCATTCCCCCAAAAAAACAATGTATTGCAACACTGTAGCATGTATCTATGTATTCAGTGTAGCGACGGTTTCCACTAACGACGCCCCCTGCATCTAAGCACTGGTTGAACTACACTCAGAAGTTCAGACGTTTTAGTTTCAGCAGTTCAGTGTTTCAGAATCAGTCCATCAACGGTAAGATAATGTACAGGACAGCTCCACACTGAATGCATTTCAAATCAGTGACATTTTCATTTGAAAGCAAATTCATTTCGAAATGACAGCAAAAAAATGAGCAATGTGATCTCTCGTCAGAAAAGCATCAGAAAACAAGTTTGAGTGTGACTTGAAAGTTGACATAAGACACCAATATAGCCTATCGTGGCGAACATAGTTGTCATATAATGTGATGTGCACCAGACAGAACCTTAACCATAACAGAAACACAAACAAAGGAAACGACAACGCGTCCAACTTACTTGCGAACGAAAAATAACACGGAGATAACCGTTCTTTTAGAGTTCCCTGACCTTGCTCAAACCACAGATGACAATTTTAACCCGTCTTATAACAGATAGATATGCGATTGAACTACTTTATTGTGTTTGGAAAGTCAAGTTTCGGTAAGCCATCAGTGAGTCAGTCAGCCCCCTCCTCCTCTAATCGTAAAGGAACAAAACAACGATACTCCGTGAGTCAGTCAGCTGAGAAACAGCGACGCTACAGCGCAGAACAAAGCTTGTTCCCGCAAGTTATCAAACACACGGTCCATCATCCAAGACGGTGGAAATGAACCAAAGCCATATTAAATAAGCACAGGTAACCCAACCTTTCCAGACTGCGCAGTTTGAAGTTAAATGCAGCTACGACAAGTAGTCAACTGAAGCCTTAACATAGCCTCTACCACCACTAGTGTAGGCTACTGAATCAGACTGTGGCCTCATTTACCTAAATGTTATGTTTTTATTTTTTTAATTCAACAGACAATTTTCAGCGCATAAGACACAGGACATACGTAATGGAAGCTGTGCAATTAATAAGCTAAAATGAGATCTTGCTTTAGGATGATGAACTTGGAAGAGCCTTGCAGTTGTCTGGTCAATTTGGTAGGACTATCTGTAGGCTACCAGGTATCCATTGCTAGACAAGATTGTCGCCTGTATTTGGTTAAAAATGTTGAATGAAACAAAATATTTTCAGAAACCACCTTACCTTGGTATAGCACGATTTTCTCTCTAGACTGGTCCCAGGATGTAGGCTAGTTTATCGGGAGCATCACCAAGCCATCACCCGCAACCGCAACACTGAAGCTAGAATGTCACGTGACACCGGCAATAATCACGTGAAGAAATTGCCAAAGCACAAACGCTGTCCCTTCTTTTATTTTAAGTACAGTCCACCACGTATGGAACGTTGTAAAATCTGGGAATCTATTGCATGCGCATGACATTAAACTACCTGTGTTTGTCTGGCTATATTGCCTTGAACTCCACCCATAGGCGGAGCTTTGCCCCACATGAGCAAAATGTTTTGGGAACGAGCCCCAATGGCAACCCACTAAAGTGTGCCGATATGTAAGATGGTATACAGCTGGTATTCGCAATTTGGTCCAAGCGTATACCCTAGCAATATAATATAATATATAATATAATTATTTTCCTTTTGTATGAATCCAATCCATTGTCAAAATCACATGTTAATCACATCTTGAATTTCCCCTGGGGATCAATAAAGTATCTATCTATCTATCTATCTATCTAACCTGTATTTTGGATGAGATAAACTCTTAGAGGGAAAAGAGGCTATAATGAAGAGGATGAACTAATGTTAATAGTCTCTCTGTCTACATAAGTTGGAGATAGAAAGTTAGAAAATGATTTCAGGGAGGAGGTATGTAGAATCTCATGGAGGCACCTATTCCCCTAGAGAGGGGAAGCATAGGTCTAGTTTAGCTACAGGCTCATGCAATTAGACACACGCTGTGAGAAGACAACGGTATGCAAGAGGACTACTGTAGCTTTTGGTGGAAAATATGCAGTTGGGGCCCAGACTGAGCCAGCAAGATAAATCCAAATGTATTACAAAATAAATCTATAACCGTGACTCTACAACTTATAATATTGCATTACATGAAATATTATAATTTCAACTTAATTAACAAAAACAGAATTTTCAAAGCTCTCAGGAAAAAAAATAAGAAACATTTGAGAACACTGAATTGCACTGAAATGGAATTTTGGATAAAATATATTTGACCCAGTCTCTTGTTACAAGATACAGCAGTACATCAGCACATAGTCCCCAGACTCCCCACTCAGCACAAGCATGTGGAAAACCGTACGTAAAGGACCACATAAAACAGATATATCCATATTAAAATGGTGCTTAATGGCACAATGCAAAGTAAACATTAAAATCAGTTTGGATGTATAATTCTGTAAGGTGCATACATTTCTACAATGAACATTTCCCCAGCAAAAGGTGTAGATTTGTTCTCTCAGTACAGAAAAACAAAGTTTAGATTTAAAGTTTAGATCACTGATATTATTTCATCCTTTTGAAAATCATGAAAAACAATTAACACAAAAAGATAAAATGCATTTAAAACAGAAAAGGAAACTGGAAAGCATGCAAAGCAAATATATATGTTTTATAAAAACTACAGATAGATAAGTCTTTCACCAAACCTACAAGAGCCATTAAATACACTTTGTTTCTATGTGGGGCATCCACATCACCTGATAAAGTTAATCAGGTGATAGCAAGTGACACATCACTCACATAAGACAATCTGACAGACAGACTTATAAGCTTCAAAAGTCTTTGGTTTCGTCTGTTCTGAGAGTGTCCTTCATCTTCATTAAGATAATAGCTTTCACACCTTCACTGATTAAATACTTCCACAATGTCTCCACATTGGTTTTAAGTGTATGGTGTATATACTGGTAGGTGGCATGGAACATAACAACAAATGTTATCAGGTTCACATTTTGTCAGTTTCATTGGCACACCCATCAGTCGTGTTTAAGTGCCTGTGTTTCTGTTAAGATAAAACAGTCAGCTAGTTCAGCTCCTCAGTCCTCAAAGTCCTCTTTCTGTCCATTCAGTGTTTGTGCTCAACACACTCTGGTGTTTATACACACTTGGACGTTTTTTTATATGAGAACTAAGCAAGAAATCCATGTGTAAATACATACAGTTATTAAGAGTCCTTATAGTGACCCTTCAAAATAAGTGGAAGAAGTTCAAGATCACTCTTTCCTTATGGCTTCCTAATGTAACACAGTCAAAAGCAGGAAGGGCAAAAGATGGATCTTTTCTTTTTTGTCATCTTCATTTTTCCACATCAATTTGGCCTCTCTGTCATCAGCACTCCCAAAATGTCTGATTCAGTGAGCCAGTTGAGTTCTGTCTCTGGTGGCAATGGTGGTGGAGGTGGCAGAAACCAGCCCGAGCGTGACCGCCACCAGGGCGGCGACCCTCTCCCCGAGGCAGCAGCAGGTGTCGAGCATGCAGCGTGTGCGGGCCGCCAGAGTGACCGCGGCGGTGATGATCTCGTAGGCCTCGTGGCTCAGGGCCTGGCGAGAGCGAAGCACGTCCAGCAGGTGGTTGAGGCGCCCCTCTGTCATCCACCTGACAATGAGCTCACGCCGCTCCAGCAGCAGGCCACAGCAGCTCACACGGCGCAGGGGAGACGAGCTCGGCAGGCCTGGGGGCAGGAGAGAAAGGTCAAAGGTGAAAGTTCAGTGGGGGTACTAAGACAAACTTGCTGACACCTACTCACAAACGACCTATGGGACACATATTCCTAAATACTACTGCAACTCATCTGGGTTTACACCATCCATTTACTGTGCTCTCTGCATTGTGACATTATCACACTTGCATCACCTTGTTACGTTTCATGGTAAGGTGTGTGATTTAACACAGCGCATGCAGGGTCATATCTAGTGGGTATATTTGGTTTATGAAGCAAAGACTATTAATCATGCTAGATGTGGGCACTCAGACTTACAACTCTCATACAATCTGTTTTCTGTTTCATGCGGAAACAAATGGAGGCTCAGCTGGAGAAGTTTGGAGAGAAACAAACACTCTCCCGGGGGAGGAAGCGCAATGGGCCCTGATAAGGCTGCGGAGACACGGCTGAGCAGGAAGCCAGGGGAGCGAGGGAGCGAGGGCTGCCCGACAGAACTGCTTACGATGCACAAGCGCCGCGCTCCACACAAGGCCAGGGCCACACACAGGCCCACCAGGGGCCTGCCACTGTGTTTGTAACCCCTCACACTTTTTTTGTTGTTTTTCGCAGAAACAAAGCAATGAAGTGTGTGAACAAGTTTCTCCGATCCCGACTGAGCATTGCGTATCAAATCACAGGCAGGATGGTATTCCCTGACTTGTAATAAGACTTGACCTGGGCCTGAGAGTTTGGAATGGGAACTTCCATTAAAAACAAACTTTCGTCACAGATTAGCCTGGCACATTGTAAGACGACCAGGCGACCAAACAACCATGAATATGGGATCATCAATAAAAGAATATGTGTGAGGTGCTTCATAATTATTATCTATGTTGTTGTTCCTTAAATATATTATAAAGAGTTAGCAAAGAATGGTAGCAGCAGTTCCAGGCATGAGCTGGAGACTCACCCGGGTTCTTAGATCTGGCCTGGGCATGGGAAGGTGCCATGGGAGTGGATCTGGAGCTGGAGTTGGAGCTGGGTGGAGAGGGGCTCTTAAAAGGGGGGGATACTGTTAAAGCTCTGCCGGTCAACTGGACTCTGGCCTTGGGAGATTCTGAGCACGGTGAGGTCTGGTTCTTCCCACCTAGAGAGAGAATGAAAGCAACTTCATTAGAAATGTACTTCCATACACGTAACTTCATTACACTGCAATCACAAAACAAACCGCTTAATTTCTTACCTAACAAATCAAACTTGCACTTGGGCCTTCACATATCGTCAGGTCTAATAGACGGAGAAATCACGGAGTAATTTACGTACAGCATGTTTTTTTCTTCACAAACAGAAAACCAGCTAGCACTATCAATTGTTTACAGACTGAATGAATAAGGTCCTTATGTATTCAAGGACTTGAGAAGTTATTTTTGTTCTCAGAGGACATACCAAATCATTTCCGCCGTTTTAAACAACACAAGCAGGACAGTAAAATCTATAACGGTAAAGAGGAGCACCAGAGACATTCAGCGCACAACGCAGACAGGACAAAGACAGTGGCTGAATCCTTCCACATTCATCCTGGTGACAGCAGCACTCTCTGCACAACAGTCTGCCAGTTTCCCTCCAAATCCATTTAGTAACGATACCAAGAGATCTACCTCAGACAAACATGTCAATATGCCTTTACTCTGCATACTAATTGTATTTTCTTATATTTTTGTAAGCAATAACATCCAGTTAGGATCATTACGAAAATGCACTGGAGATGTCTACCCCAACCACATCATGCATGAAATTTAAAGGTACACCTGCTGAGACTCTAAGGAATTGGTAACGTCCTTGGTATCCTCTTAAGAGATACTCACTCTGACTGTAGTTGTCAAATGGAGGGCAAATACAATATTGTGTGTAAGTGTAATTGCTATGAACTGAACGCAAGGTGATGGAACTATGACCTGACTGAGATGCATCAGGGTTGGCGATAAACTATTCAAATGTGAGAATGACTAATAACACAAACTTAGTTTGGCTGAACCTTTGCTGGGCTTGCAGGCAGCTGTTTGACTCAAGGACAGGCTTGTGGTTTGCACAAGATAGCACTTCTCTTACACTTCCCTATCAGCAGTGAAGTATTAGGAATTGTTTTGTCTCATCTTGGATCATAAAAAATGATACCTAATATTGGTCTTTATAAAAGTCATCTTCTCTTCATACAACTTCTTGAGAACTCCGGTGGAATATTTTACATAGATCTCTGTTTCTTGAAGTCACCGAGTACTGTCTGTAAGAAAAAACCGAAAACAATCGGTTTTACCTAGCTCGAGTTGCTACAGCCAACAGTTAGAGCATCCAGGCAGCTACGGTGCTACACTCCATGCCCCCAGAGTAAAGCACTGTAGCTGCCAGGCTGCAGCAACTCAAGCTAGGTAAACTGATTATTTTCAGGGGGTTTTTGTACAGACAGTGTTTGGTGACCTTGAGAAGCGGAGATCTACGTGAAAAATCACTCCTTTATGTGCCAAGCTATGACTCAAACAAACCCAAAAGCCATGTAACAGGGCAGCTCTGAGTTCTTAATAAGGAAATAAAACAAAGCACTTGCCGAAGCAGCCTCGCCTGTGTTGGCCATTCCTGGGGGGTGAGGGAAGAGGAGAGCCTTTGCTGGGGCTACTTCCAGACGATGTAGGAGTCTGTAAGGGAGGCCGTGGGATATCCATGGGCAGCGTTTTGGAATGCATGAACTTGTAGTCAGCAGAGTTCTTTAGAGCAAACACAATGGTATTCTAAGTTGAATGACATCATTCACCTTTTTTGGATTTTAGGTTTGAATATAAGTCTAATCTCGAGAAGAAAACATTACTGAATCTGTTTCACTAAACACTGGCAGCAGTTGCTGTTTTACCTCAAGATTGTTCAGCTCAATGGGAATTTCCCAGGCTGGTGAGTCTTGACAGCTCAGCAGTGCCCTCTCCTGGTCATAGTAAAGAACAACATGCAATTTATCAGAGAACTGTCCTAGAGAACTCTTACTGGTGAAACAAAACAAAACCAGGCATGCTAGGCATGTCTGACTTCTCAGGCAAGAAAAAAAAGACAGGGATATAAATAAATTAGTGGTTCAAGACAGGCAGACTAGCAACACCTGTCAAACAAGTTTGTTGTTGTAATGCAGTTGTGAGAAAGTGTGTTGTCTGCACAATGTAGCTCCTTTTTAGTGCAATTTTAATGAGATTCCCAAAGGCTGGATATGTCACTGTTTTTGGGACTCTCTTTAAATTTGCACTGAAAGGGATCCACAGTGTGCGGACTTCTACATAATTTCTCATATTGCACTGCGTGATGCGCGCACCACTTTGACAATTTTGTGTAATGCAGTTGTGAGTATTATAACATATCATAAGCACCTTAATCTCCTTCAAGTGGAGAGCAGCTTTGCCTGGGGCCATGGGGTCAAAGGAAAGCAAGGCCATTCTCAGGACCCCAATACAGTCTAAACACAAACACAAAGACAGAAGAAAGGATTTAAAATAACTCTGCAGATAACAACGAAACAACAGGTGTGGAAGTCATATAGACCCTTTCAGACTGTTCCTAGAGGGTTTCCTGTTGAAACGTTCAAAACCAATGCAAAAATAATTTTGAAATTAAAATGACTTCAGCGTAATGTCGATTTTAAAACTTTTTTGTCCCCAAGTTAAAATTAGCTCAATGTTGTTTTCTGTACCACCGGATATCCCTTAGGAATGCACATGTTTGTTTATGCCGTTGAAAGGATATAAAGATAAAGGTCAACATAATAAAACCCAACCAAACCAAACCCAATATACTTCCTGCTGACCTTCCGCAGATGGACGTCTCTCGGGGTCACTGTTCCAGCAACTCAAAGCAAGCTCAGTGAGGGCATGGAGATGGGGTGTATCTGACGGCAACAAACTGCTTTCTGATCCCTGCTCCAAACTTTGCTCTGCACCATGCAATATTAACTGCTGCTGTACCAAATCTGAAATGAGTAAAGACACATCAAGCATCTTTAACTCATGTATCATGTGCTATACTGTTGAGCGAGTACTGTATTGAAATGAGATAAAAAGAGCCTTTCTATACCACAGTGACATGTTAAGACACACATATGGGACACACATACCTATGCTGTGCACATAAAGAGATAAGGCTTGATAAGCCTGCATACCTTCAGAAGTGTGTTGTCTGTTTAATGTTTCCCAAAGAAGGACGCCAAAACTAGAAGGGGAACAGAGTATTGCTTGAGATATACCCATTGCTAAACTGCACTGTGTAAATACGCTCTCTGTGATATCAAATTAGCTTTGATAAACTGTCTAATACAAAGTAGGACACAGTAGGGCATTGCTATTTATTAACTTGTATGTATACTTGAAATATTGGGGCTAAGGCAGCTTTGCACAGACATCACTTCAAGTAATAAAGAAGAGTGCCATAAATCAGCTGTCTTATCAAATTTGTTCCCACAGAAGAGGAAGTGCATCGGGTGATAAAATAGAGCGCTAACGTGCGCTAGCTCACCTGTACATGTCCGTTTTCACTGAACTCCCACTCCCATGCAATGCTTCTGGTGAGAAGTAGGCCAGGTTTCTGTAGCAGGGCCTGACCCTTTGAGAGGGGTAGGACTCTGGCAGCCCCCAATCGCATAACTGGACAAATAACCACACAAGACAACCGAGCAGAGTTAAACAGAACCGTATATTAGACATGTTTTGCCTTTGAAAGTTCTTAAAATCCAACTCTGTGTTCCAACTCTGTCTTAAAATCCAAGTCAGAGTTAATCATAACCATATAGCATGTTTTGCCTTTGAAAACTTTTCAAATACACCTCGGTTCCAACTCTGTCTTAAAATCCAACCCAGAGTTAATCATAACCATATATAAAAGGCATGTTTTGCCTTTGAAAGCTCTTCAGATCCCACTCTGCTCTTGTCTTGGACAGCTGTCTGGATGAGTACCTTGGCGCGGTATTGCTGGTCCAGGAGAACGTGCGTGGCTCTGAGGGCCAGGTGAGGAAGAGGGATCGAGTGAAGGTGAGACAGGCCCTCTGCAACGTCACAGAGCAAGCGCAAGCGGAGGCAGACGGGGAATTCAGGGTACAGCTTTGTCTGAAACACACACACACAGAGGGAGGGAGGAGGGAGAGAGAGAGAGAGTTTCAGAAATTCATCGCTTTGGTATGCATGATATGTGAACTGGAGGTTTTCTCAGGTGCTTTGTTACACACAGCTCTGCTGCACACAACACTGAAACATTGGCATAGCAGCATATTGCTTGATTTGACACACCCTATGGGGGTTTTCTGTATTCTGTAAATGTATTATATGGCAGTGGGCCTGACTTGCAATGGATGTTCTTGAATAAACCATTTAAAAATAAAAGCATCTCAAGAGGGTATTTCACAAAGAACTTGGGTAAAAATAACATTGTTCTCCCTTCTGTAAGACACACTTGGCTAGATTATCTTTAGAAAAGTAAGATGTCATCATGAAGCCGGAACAGTGCCAAGCTTTGCATACCTCATGTAGGAGTAAATGCAGTGATCCCTCTGTCATCCATTCCGACACCAGACCAGAGAAGAAACGCGTCCGATACACACCAAGCGGAACCAAAAGTCTCTCAGCCTTCACCTGGTGTGGTTGTAAGGTGTTCCTCACTCTCTCACCACCACTGACAACAAGTGAAATTGTGCATGTTTACAAACAAAGACTATAAAAGCTCACAAGCCAACGAAGAGTTGCTAGACTAGCCCTGGCAGCGAATTTAATTTGCTGCGGCTAGGGGCGCGTCTAGATTTCTAGGCTAACACAGTACAGTAAAAACAGTACAATCCTGTAATGTTGTCACATAGGGAGCTTTTTACCTTTGAGATGTAGAATGACTTGGCAATAGTTTCACCGCTACAAGCCGCCCTGTGCCCTTGTATCTGCCCCGCAGGGAAGCTTCTGCGCTAGTCGCTGTCAGAGTCAAATTCAGAATATCTCCCTCTTCAATCTGTGGCAACTGGTGAAGAAGATTATCCATTCTTCGGATCCTCAAATTAATATCATGCAGAGCACACACCACTGCTTAGCTCTACAGACTTACATTTACACCGCTTCGCAGAAGTAGGCTATGAGACCAACACTCTAGCTTGGGAGCGACTTGTTTTGGGTTGGGGTGCTGTCGTCGTGGACATCCCCTGCTGCCCGCGTGGCAAGTGACACAATCTGTTTACGTGCAATTTCATTGGCTGCTCACAAACCGAAATCCCCTTGTGCTGTAGTTTTGTGATTGCTCAGTGCTTTCCTTTCATTTCGGGTCTTTACAAGAACCGAGCGCAAGTATTCTACAGGGCAAGAAACCTGGCTAATAATTACGCCAAATCTCTTCGTAGCCTCGTATTGAGAGAATGTACACAATGCATACAATAACGCTTGTACGAGATAACATGACATGCCTATTCTTGTATCACATTTCTAAATACTTTTATTTATTTTTTCTTTTCTTTTTTGAAAACATTCAGGTCTTCCATTCCATTCTTGTGTAGCCTAATAATTATGGTTTTCCACCACCTCTGATAAGAATTCTCTTCAAATTTTACCGGTTTAAACCAGGGAGTGTTTGCACAACAGTGTTTTCTTCATGTCAAGCGATATGTAGGCCTACTCTATACTCTTGGGTGCTGTTGAATCTCTGAATAAGCTAAGCCTGTTTCACCGTTTGTCGCTATTTTGAGCACTGGGGAAATTCCCTGCTCGCTTCAGTGTCACAGGGCCAGGGGTCTTGAAATGTAAAACTTTCCCTGTTTCTTGAGTACTGCGTTTTAAGCAGGCTCATAGCTGCTATTCACCCACTAGGCAAATGCAGAAGTAGGTCCACTAAAGCACTACAGAGCATTTAAACTATGTGTCGACTGTTATGATGACGAATTAGTGAGTGTGGCTTTTTTCCGTTGACAGTGATGTTTCCACTGTTACTTTCTGTACCCTTACAAATAATGATACTTAAAGTTCATTTTATTAAGTAAACTTGCAGTTGAAGTAGCCTGTAATTCCCAAGTTTACTTTGTGTGGTAAATTAACTTATATATGTATGTACTATATTTTAATAATTGTAAGTGAAGATACTAGTTACATAGTTCTAGCACATGTTTTAGTTCATGATAGTATACTTAAAGTATCCTCAGTAAAGTCCCTGACAAAAGTCTTACTCTGAAAGGTGCACCATGTTTAAAGTGAAGCCTGGCCATGACCAGGTGATGCTAGGCCTATATTGCTTCCTCTAGCACTGATAATCAGCTGCATATAAAGGGGTACAATCATTCAAATATTTGGACATCCTTGGAGAAAAAATCATACTGTCCATAGAAACCAATGGAAATGTAAGGTGAGTAAACCTGACTCTATATTGTCCATTAGAAATGGGCTGATATTTCTCAGGAATGCTTTCACAGCTGACGTCTGACTACCCATAACCCAGGGATGGGCAAAAATACATTAGGATGTTTTTAAAAATAAAACACCTAATACCCTCATTTCGAATGTATTAAAATAAACTACAAAATACAGTAACCATATTATGTATCAAAATAAAATATTTTGTATTTAAAATATTTGTATTTTGAAACTATAGTAAAAAAACAATGTATACAATTTGGCCCCTGTGATACCAAATTGTATACCGTATGCAAGTTCATGTAGAATTGATCAGAATTAAGAATGATTCAAGAATTTACATTTAGCCATTTAGCTGACAGAACTTTCAATTAACCACATTATAATCAATAGGCCAAAATCATAATTGTGTATCTGTGCCGAGGTTCCTAATTCAAGTCCAGTGCAGAACTGAGGAAGAAAATCATAAGACTATGTTTCTTGATGTTCCAGTATGTGAGAAAATTGATACCTAAATATCTCCAACCTCAAGTATGCAGCTAATAAGGAAATAAAATTGTTACTTAGACAAGGTGAACTTCTCCCCACTGTGGAATGCAGAAAGGGATGCTACTAGGAAGGGAATTCAAACACACTCAACATCTTACCATCTATTGATGTCATTGTGGTTCATTGAGATATCTGTCATTTTTTCCCTGTTAAGGATTAGCACAGAGGCAATAGGATTGTTTGCCTGCAATAGTATACCATATACAAGTTAATATAGTGTGATCAGAATTTGTGTAGTCAGAATTAAGAATCATTCAAGAATTTACATTTACATTTAGTAATTTAGCTCAGTGGTTCTTAGTAAACTGGGGGTCGGCAAAAATATGTGAGGGGTCGTGAAATGGTTTTTAGACCAACATGTTAAAAGACTAGGATATTCAGTAGCCCCAGATGTCGGCCTAGGCATCCAATTCACAGTGTTTCCATAATGTTCCTTCAAAAGTAGATGTTTACACAAACTTAAACCTCTACCTCTTGCAATGATGAGCTTGAAGATCCTGTATAAGCTTACCAGTGACAGAACACCATGCAGCCCTTTTTCCCCACAGGAGCGCCTGTTATACATTGGATGCATGCTAGTTATCCTTTGGAAAATAATAAATCAGATTGTCAAAAGAAACCATTGACATTATGCCTTTGGTGTACATAGCCTACCTATGAGAGAAGACAATTTCCACATCCGCAACATTTCCCAAAGTAAAAACACATTTTGCCAGTTGGAGACAGGGGTCGCGAGACTTGGCCAGTGTTTTTTGGGGGGTTGCCAGTTCAAAAAGTTTAAGAACCACTATTTAGCTAATGCTTTAATCAAAACTGACTGACAGTGCTTTCAATTAACCACAACCACAAGAAATTGGACAGACCAGATTCAAATGTTTGTCGGATCCGACTGATTGTGGGCTAAAATAGCAGTGCTATAAGCCAGCACCAATTAGAGGCTCCTTGCATCATTTTGTGCTTTTATGACATAATCACATAGAGAGTATTTTGCAGTATTTTTAAAATACAAAAATACACACCAATAAAGTATTTTGATACAAATTACAGAACCATTTTCTTCAACCCAATAAAATACAAATTTCAAAATATTATTTTTTATTTGAAATACATATTTTAAAGTATTAGAAATACTACCCATCCCTGCTATAACCTTAGTACTATTTTAACAATGACAGATTTTAACAATGAGTGCAATCAGTTCAAAAGACACGTTTTGTGAAGGGGGACAAGACTTTTGACCATGTCAGTTTGACAGTATTCACTTCCCGCAGCATTTTGGTGATATTTTGTGTTGAATTTGGGGAAACCAATTGTTGTGTCAGTTGTTTTGAGCTATTGAAATGGTCATGGTTTGTTTGTTTTTTCAAAGCTTTTGAAAACAAACAAACCATTTGCTTAAAAACTTTTGTCAGGGACTGTCTAAGTTTAATAGTTTTTATACTGCAAGTATACTTAGTAGTTTTTTCACATCCTTCTTTTAAAGTATACAGTATACTGCTAGGTTTTCATTCAGGTATTATTTTTATACACAAAGCATACTTTTAACAGCCCTTTAAGTAGTCTTAAAGTTCACTAATAGTAATAACATTACCAGTGGACTACATACATAAATTCACACATAATAAACACACATGTCTCTAGCCCGATTATCATCCCTTCTGTGAAAGTCAGAGCCACATGGCCCTTGTTCCAGCTGAACCCAAGATTTCATAGCCTAAACCTTTTTTTAGTATTTTGTAATTTTATGTAAGTTGAAACTTTCATGGCTGGAGCTGGGCAGGACCCTAAACGATCCGTACTGATACAACTTTTAGCCTACTAAGTTACTTAATATTAATTTGCATATTGGCTGAGCAATAAACCACACTGACTGTGAAACCCTGAAGTGAAGTTCCTTAAATTGACTGATTCTATCACAGGTTATATGAGAGGTCGGATCAGCCACAGTCATTCCTTTTGTTTCCCCTTCTGGCTAAGCGGCTAAGGTACAGCCCCCTTATTGCAGGCCTTGAAAGTCAGAGGTAGGGAAGTGGGGATTAGTCAGAGTCCAAGTACATCCGCTGAAAATGAGAGCTCTATCTTCAGAATGACTCACAAGTTTATTTCTACTTCACAAGTTTATTTCTAGTTTATTTCTACTTACATTTTTATCAGCAAAAACTGAAACCCTATAATCATTCTCTCTCCCTGTCTACAGTAGTACTGTGCAAAAGTAGTATGCCACCATTATATTTGTTTTCTTAGCAATGCCATAATGACCGCATATATTTATTTCTCATTCACTTTGTGAGAATACAACCAGAAAAACACAAAAACGAGTGGCTTGGGTTCCAGTCCTAGGCCACCATTAGATGTGTTGTTTTAGTTATTATGTTATTATGATTAATGTTGTCAGAGACAGCATCCCATTCCCCAAAACACACTCCATCACAGGGTTAAACGACTACAGGCCCTGACGTTGCCCTGACGTCTGTGGTCATGAAACCTTTTGAAAGACTGGTGTTGAGCCACCTGAAGGACATAACAGGACCCCCGATGGACTCCCTGCAGTCTACAGGGCGAACAGGTTGGCGGATGATACCATCAGTTTGGGACTGCAATACATCCTGCACCACCTCGACTCCCCAGGGACATATGTCAGGATCCTGTTTGTGGACTTAAGCTTGGCATTCAACACCATCATCCCTGAACTCCTACATCAGAAGCTCACCCAGTTCTCAGTGCCTGCCACCACCTGTCAGTGGATCATCAGCTTCCTGATTGACAGGCAGCAGCATGTCAGACTGGGGAGCATCTCATCCAATTCAAAATCCGGTCCACCAGCACTGGCGCCCCCACGGGGTGTGTCCTCTCCCCGCTGCTCATCTCCCTCTACACTAATGACTGTACCTCAGAGAACCTGTCTGTGAAAGTCCTAAAGTTTGCAGATGACACCACCATCATGGGTTTGATCCAGGATGGTGACGAGTCTGCTTACAGACAGGAGGTGGAACAGCTGGTTCAATGGTGCAGTCAGAACCACCTGGAGTTAAACCCCAAGAAGTCCAGGAGGGAAAGGGCCTTGATTACAATGGAGTTTGAATACAATGGAATTTACTTTGCAGTAACGATACCAACTCATTATATTATCTACTAAGACAAATTGATACTCTGATAAGAAACAATAGTAAACTATTACCAAACAATTACTAACTAGTTTTTGTGGGAAATACACAAAGTTTCCCATCTTTTCTTCTATAAGTAAAGTGTAATCAGATAAAAGTCCACGGCCAGAAAGTTCAGCAGACTGTGATTTAGGTGATACTTGTTGTTTTGATATCAAGGACAAGTTTCAACTCTCAACTTAACTGCACAGCATCAGGCTTAAATTATCAAGTGATGTTAGCATGGACTCACACTAGTCAAATACGAGATAAACTGAGAAACAAAAAAACACATTATATTATAACTATACTAAACATATATACTATGTTATCAATATAAAATAACAAACATTATGATTTTGGACAGTTGATATTGAAACATTATGCGTTTAAGCGTTATGTCATCTTCTATGGAAGCTGCCAATATAGCCCATTACAGCTGTGATTCTATCCTGAGGCAATATGAAAATCTCCCCTTTCCAACACCACTTAATGTAGCTTCACCCTTCACCAGGATCCTGCGTGAAGCCCCAAGTGAGTAATCTCCCTCTCTGAGGCTGGAGTGGTCTTGTGACCGAGCTGATGAAAGACACGCCTAGTCTGTGTGTGTGACACGAGTATGTTTCAGTTGTGGGACCGCTCCAGTCTGTGGCCTGTGTCTTTTGTTGTGATGTTTCAGTTCTGCATTTTTTTTAAAAGCAGTTGAAAAGGCAACTTCCTCCTCTACAATTCAAGTAGACTATGGGTGCGATAGCGAAGTGAAAGATCATCTTTAATAAACACGACAGCACATATCTGAAAATACAGTTTTAAAATGCAAAATATACAAATATAAGAAACATTTTTTTTTTTTCAAAATAAAAAAGATTTGTCACAGTACTCTGAAAACGAATTAAATATAGAAGTGCAAAAGGAAAAATCTAAAGGTTTGTGTTCAGTGTGAATGACTGGAGTATTCAGTAATCCTTCTCTATTGAGAGTAGCCCCCTAATGTCAGACTGAAAACAGCAGGACACGTAATCAGTGAAACAGCAAAAGGTCATGAAGCAGTACAGTCTTCTATGGACAATGACAAAACCCACACTGGACCAAGACATAGGTCAAATGCACACAATGACAGTAACCTTTGTTCTCAGTCATCTAGCTCCAACTCAAAATATAACCAACACTTCAATTGTCCAACACTAACCAACACTTCAATTATCTAAGATGTCATTTATAGGCCTACTAGTACTGGTGACAATATTTTTTATAGGTACACATTTTGAATGCATGTCACAGTATCTAATTAGGACAGGTGTACACACAAATGTGTATGTTGTATATTGTCTAATGGATAGAAAAGGTGGCTAAAGTGCTAAATGCCTTTTATAACATAAAAACATATTGATGCAATAAGAATGAGCTTATCATGGCCTAAATATATCAAGACAAATAAAATACCCTGGTCCTGCATAAGCGTACAGTCTCTACATATTGGCATGATACCATGGTTATGTCCAGCCAGCTGGGAAACAAAACACAAAATTATTTCTGTCTGATTGCTGATGAATAAAAACTAAGAGACAGCGTATAGTAGGCCTACATTTGCTATAAATCAAATACAGTATATCCCTGATGTCACATAAATGGAATTTGACACTCATTGTGAGAGTATCTAGAAAATACAATTTCAGAACATTCGATATTTGACAACTCTGGTAACTGGCCAAGTAATATAGTCTTTTCAAAAACATTGGTTGTTGTGAGGCAACATAGATTATTGTCCTCCACTTTCATTCTGAAACACACTTTCCTTAGTTCCTTTCTTGGGCTTGTAGCATGTGTTGTCGTGTGGATCCTGAGGTACTTCCGTCCAGAATTGACTCCTTGCTGTTTCGAATCCGCTCCAGGATATAGTACCGCACCATTATAAAAAAACCTGTAGAACAAACACATGTTAACATGTTAAGCATGCTGCACATTCCACTATCTACAGACTACAACAATAACATTCATATTTCTGATATTTATGCATATTAATGAATTCACTGCAGCAACTTTTCATTTGTTAAAAAACATTCTTTTAGGTTGAACGTGGGTTTCTCCTAGAGGTATCAGACCAAACAAACATCCATTGTGAGCTCTACTTCAACCTTTCCTGGACATGCCAACAGTGACAGCACATTACTAGAGCCTTATATGCAGTTCTGACAAACGTAGCTTGGCCTTTATCAGAGCATTGTTTAACTCGGATACACAATCAATGTTAGTGGTTCTTTTTTTGGCATGGTCCAGCTGTTGGTCTGCTTGACTCCGGCCTTGGAGTCCTAAGAATGGTCCTTTCTGTTCCCTTACCCTGTAAAGTGTTGATAATGCAGAAGAGGAAGGTGACTGGGCAGTAGTAAGGCCCGATCTCCAGCAGGCCAAACGCCCATGTGGTCCCGTAGAGACAGCTAAGGCCCCACATGCTGAGGAATGCAAGCTTCCTCTTCTGCCACTCATCTCGTTTCCGGATCTTGCTGAGGACTACAAACAACATGACCAGCCCAGTGGAGATCAGGAGGAAGAGAAAGCCCACATTGGTCAGGTAGTGAGCCAGCCAGGCGTTGCTGTTGTCCTTCATCCAACACCTGAGAGAGATGAGCGGAAACAAGTGCATGTTATATGCAGGCATGGTGGAGCAGCAGCAGTGGTAGCCTCACCACCTGACCGCCAATGGGCCTTGCGATCAAATCTCCTTGTGAGTCTGTCACTACGTTTTCATGCAGCCATGAAACGGTTTCGAATCAGTTTATTAGGAATAAACCGAATATTCGGGTGTCTTGTAAACACCTTATTCTGATTTAAATAAACCGAAAAAGGCCATATTCGGTTTACTAATAAACCATTTGCACACCCTAGCATATGCCTGTTTTAAACGGAATATTGGGTCACGAAAACACCTTAAAAAGAATATGCTCCCAGAAGGAAGAGTGTTCTGTGCATGCTCTGAGGCCTGTGCATGCTCTGAGGCCTGTGCATGCTCAATTCGTTGGGAGCCTATTTGTAGGCTGCGTCGCTGACTTATTCGGAATAATTGCTTAGTCGATTGCTATGTAAACAGGAATATGCTCAAAACGTGACATTCTACTTGCTTGTAAACAGGTTAAACAGAATATTGACATAAACGGAATTTGGGCAATAAACTGATTCAAAACCGTTAATTTCTGGCATGAAAACGTAGTGAATATCTCTTTGAATAAAAGCATCTGCTAAAAACCAGCCACTTTACCATGGTCCAGTGAGTGAGCCAGCTACCTCTATTTTTGGTTGATCAGATAATAATGGTAGAGTAGGAACATGGGGTAGGGTGAGGGTGAAGTTTACTTACATCATGTAAGGATTGTCAACATCACCGCTGGGTCTAACTTCTCTCAAGCCGTAGATGTCATCTCTGGAGACCAGAATACCAACTGGGAGAGCAGGAATACCTGGACAGGTTCATGAACACTTTGTTAAACTTCTTAAAGACTGAACTACTTGAACTACTAAAATATGTGTTTAAAATATGCCTTAGACTTAGACGAAAAACACCCCACTGTCCAAGCAGAACTCACCGAATCCCAGCATGTACCAGATGACTGGTTTTGGCGGAGAGCTGAAGATCATGTAGACCATCCAGAAGGTGTGGAAGATCTCCACGGCCATCCAACAGAAGGAAGAGAGCAGGGCGTAGTGCAACAGCGCGCCCACCACTCGGCACATAGGCTCCCCTCCCACGTTAGCCAACACACCAGTCAGAATGAAGAGCAGGCTGAGGAAGAACAGGGTCACCACGAGGCCGCGGTGGATCGGCGAGGATTGGTCCTTAGATTTATTTTTTCTGAGAGACAGAAGACAGGTATAGAGAAGATATGACAACATTATTCTGATATTGAGTGTGTGTGTGTGTGTGTGTGTGTGTGTGTGTGTGTGTTTTGTAAGTTCTGTGAATGTGTGTGAAGCTGTAGGTTACCTCTTCTTGCAGAGCGAATAGAATAGGATGACACAGCTGAGGACTGATACAGAGCATCCCACGGCTGTAATAAAAGTCAAGGCCTCTAGATGGCACTGTGAGTCACGTTGTTCAATTTGCTGGAGGTTGAACACAGGGGCACAAAGACCAATAACCCAGTTACACTCAAAGCAGCACAGTCACAAAGCTGACATTTTGGCTTATAGGTTGAAGAAAATGTGATTGTGTCAAGGTAAAAGATTGCGCTAAGACATGTATTTTTCTCACACACATATTATAAATACCAAGTATTATCTGTACTCAGTTTCAAGTTATTATAATCAACCCTTAAAGGTGTACCGTCACACCGGTGTGACGGGAATGTTGGAAAATGAACGTTCTAAAGGATATATGGGTTAATTCAGAGCCTCTCTCTCTTGGGCTCAGGGTTCATTGAATTCAACATAGAATTTTGCAACCTTGAATTGATGCAGAACGGAATCTTACGTTAGAATGTTCAAAATCCCACACCTTTAAGGGTTAATGTACTGTAATCATAACTGTAATGTAATGTAAAGTGGTAATGTAAAGTAAAGAACTTACCACTAGAATGGAGAAGTAGGTCAGGTGATTGCAGTGGCATTCTGTCTTATCCTCACCTATCGGTACAGTTTTGCAACCATCAGTCTTCCAGTCAACCTCATTAGGTGCTGTAATGATAATAATAAAATAATAAAAAAACATATTTTATATCAAGTCAAGTCAAGTCAAGCACATTTAAAACAACAGGAGCTGACGCAAATTGCCTTACAGTCCAGATAAAGAAGACTGACAATAAATAACCTGAATGGAATAAATATAAATGTATTTTATATTTATAGTTTTTTAACACATTTTCTCATATTTAAGGCAACAGTGATTATACATTAAACATGTTGTATTGGATGTGGCCAGTCAATGGACTGATTGTTAATGTAAATATTAAATCATAAGCCAATGCACATATACATACCTGTTCTTGTGTCCCAAGAAACACATTTTCTAGAATGATTTTTCTAGAGAAAAAAGAAAAGAAAATTTGTAAGCACAGGATAAGGCAACCCAGTAAATCACATTGCTAGGCATGTTTGGCTGCTTCTTCTGCAATGACATGCCTAAAGATATGATCAACGGTGGTTGCTTAACAGTCACTCAATTTGGTTGCTTCATAAAAACAATAAAAAATATGTTACAGATATGACTAATGGTGATGGTATAATTGAACTACATAGCACAGACATGGCCAAGTACCATGAATATAACTTATTCCTAATTTCAATATTTTTTCCAGAGCTCAGATTTTTTTAGATCAACACTGCCCTCCTCAGGCTAAAAAAAAACACAAAGGGAAAAAGTGCTAGTGTGAGATAGACTATGTCAAGGAGCTCAGGGGAGTAATGAGTGAGTGTTTCCCCTGTATGAAACACAATGGTCTTCTTCTAACTTCTATCAATGTTTATAAGTTAAAATGCTTGTTATACTATGTTTTACATCAAGTAAACATTTCAACATTTATTTACACATGGCCTCTAGAAACATATGGAGGTATAGTGCAAGCACATTCTACAATTCTGCATCATTCAGGTTTCGCATGTGACTTTTACTGCATGACTTGACCTCAAATACATCAGTGAGCTTTCAGTTCTTTGAGAATAGCATACGGTCTTTCATGCCTCCTTAGTGCCATCAGCAGTGCACTCATAACACTCCAGAAGTTTTTGAAGTGGTTTTTCACCTGGTAGCCTACAAGTGTTTTTTGCATGTGAGGAAGTAACACCTCATACACCTCAAGATGTCAAGACGAGAGTGGCAAAAACTCTAAAGTTACTGCTTACTGGCAGAGCAGGATGGTGGAAGCCAATCTTGACAGGCTCAGGGAGTCCGCTGATGATCGCATTTTCGACTGAAATTCCCACAACATCCTCCAGGATCCATGCGTTTGGCTGTTTTCTCTCTATTACTTTCTCCTTAATCTGAGTTGGGAAAACAAAACACATGAGCATGCATATTTCAGTGTGTCCATGTAGTGTGTGTGTGTATGTGCCGGTGTGTTTTAACAGTGTGCAAGTTTTAAAAACATGCAAGTTGTTGACTCACTTTAAATATGGTATTGTTCTTGAAGAAGGTGCACACAACTTTGGCTTTCATGTCTCCAGGCCTATCAGGTTTTAAACAGGCCGGCAGATGCACTGCAGGTCGTCGCATTGATGGGCGAGGTCCCCTTGCAGTCCCTTCCCCCTGGACATGGTACATGTGGGCTTGTTTATAAACCGGCAAAGATAGTTTCCGAGAGAGACACATAGACTAGCACGGCAATATTACATGAATTAATACAAATAGTAGGCTATTGCACAATTGCCGTAAAGCAAATTGCAAGGCTGGTTCTAAGGGCAGGCTGCTGTAAAACAAGTGTGAGTCTACCTATTATAAGTTAGTATACCATAAAATTACTTTGAAGCTGTTATATTAAGTTATAGAACTTGCATTGGATGCCTTTAACTACCAGTGCAGACTTTTAGAAGTCTGCTACTGTCTGTGTGGTCTTCTATCTATGTGGTCTTCTAAGTTTGCATGGGCAGCCGTGGCCTACTGGTTAGCGCTTCGGACTTGGAACCGGAGGGTTGCCGGTTCAAACCAGTAGGCACGGCCGAAGTGCCCTTGAGCAAGGCACCTAACCCCTCACTGCTCCCCGAGCGCCACTGTTGTTGCAGGCAGCTCACTGCGCTGGGATTAGTGTGTGCTTCACCTCACTGTGTGTACACTGTGTGCTGAGTGTGTTTCACTAATTCACGGATTGGGATAAATGCAGAGACCAAATTTCCCTCACGGGATCAAAAGAGTATATATACTTATATATATATATAGGTGTGACCCTGTATATGTGCAAGTGCATGAACTCTTACCGGAAATGTTATATCACGCCCTGTGAAGTCAGCATCCATCTCCATAACTTCTCCCTGAAAACATGCAGAATTTACAATGCCCAGTACACCGGATTTCATCATTGCTTCCTCAATTCTGAAAAGACACACACACACACACAGGTTATTGCTGTACACTCAAAACACATAAAAATGACCCCTGTGACCTTTTTTAACAGCTGACTCAGTTCAGGAGAAAGCAGCCTCAGTATGAAGCGAGATGTGCACTATTTATTTATGGTTCCTCAAAGAGGCCCAAATTAACCTTTTGTGGCCGTGTGCTTTCACACACGGCCACACCTATGCATAGAAAAATAGGGTTACAGTATTGCACCAGCAATAAGTCTTGTAGCAAATGTTTAGTGATTCTGTCAGATAACTGGCTTTTGTGGTAAGTCTAAAGAGGAGCTTATGATCTCATGATAAAGAATAATATCACAATGTGATATTTCAGTTTTTTGGTCTATTTGCAGCCACCCTGTTTGGCTCTGTGCACAATTTCCTGTTTGTGGCAAAACCTCAGCTCCTCACTCATCACCAATGCTCACAGTGCACGCTTTCACTCACACAGTAGGCATGTTCTAATGAGCACCATCACAACAATGTCAAAAATCATCTCTCTCTCTCTCTCTTTCTGTCTCTCCTCATACATACACCTACAATTTTCTCTGTATTTCTCTCTCTCTTTCTCTCTCTCTTCCTCTGTTTCTCTCTCCTCATACATACAGCTACAATTTTCACCCATAAGAATGTTACATTTCAGAGAGAGAAAGTTTACGGCAGGTCATAGTCAGAGTCATATGTGTGTGTGTGTGTGTGTGTGTGTGTGTGTGTGTGTTGTTTTTTTCAGGACAGAGAGATATGATATTGTTCCTGTTGCAGCCACTCTCTGATTCTACAGCTGGTGGATCAGGTTTGCCTTCACTTCCCATATTCTCATCAATTTCTCTGGCATAAGAAGCTCCGATAGGACTGCTACATCTGTTCTTATCATTATCTAGAATGGTGTTCATATACATATGCATATTGTTCTGATGTCATCCTACAGTTGCTGAGTGACATTCGAATGAGTTGACGGTCATATTCATAATTAAGGGAACCTAACCCCTCACTGCTCCCCGAGTGCCGCTGTAGCAAGCAGCTCACTGCTCCAGGTTAGTGTGTGCTTCACCTCACTGTGTGTTCACTGTGTGCTGTGTGTGTTTCACTAATTCACAGATTGGGATAAATGCAGAGACCAAATTTCCCTCACGGGATCAAAAGAGTATATATACTTATACTTAACTCATTTGAATTTGCATTATGTTATTAGATGCAAATAATAATAACTTACATATTGACTTTTCTGGTTGCTTCCTGGGCCTCTTCACAAAATTCTTTCTCTGCAGAGAAGGACAATGACAATGACGATGAATAAGAATGAGTTAATGAAAGAAAATCTCACAAATGTACAGAAATGTATGTCCATACATATCCATCTGAAACTGTGTCAGTATCTGTCATTGCACATGGAAATGCACTCACTGCAGTTGATGGTTTGTCCGTAGAACCCAAATGTCCCTTGTGTTTTATAGCTCATAACATCGGTTCGCATGCTGCCATTTACAATGCCATATGAGGTTTGAGCTGAAGTCTGATCTTTGGAGGAAAGGTCCGTGCAACAGCGTTCCTGCAGCCCGGCTGATCTCAGAACGGTGTAGTTCCGCCCGTTCACCTCGACCCGCAGGCGGTCCACCAGTGGCTCCCACAGCACGCAGAATGGGCTGGAGTCCCCCCAGGTGGTGTCGTTCAGTTGGATCTGGCCCACAGATTCATGGCTGGCTGTGATGGTGCCTGTGATGGAGAGGGTGGTCTTGTTGGCGCTGATGTTAAGGGCACTGATGTTGGGGGAGCCACAGCCTTTGGTCAGGGCATACTTCAGGATCCTGTGGCCAGTGCCGTGAAGCCATGTTCCACACATTTTAAAGTCCAGGTCGCTCTCACTTTCCACTGCGCGACAAAATTATGACAAATAAATTGGGTGATTTCTTTAGTCATGAAAAAGCTATGCAAACTATGCCAGCCTCATTTGTTTGAGCAGTATATTATTATTAGATCATTTAACTGACTTTTACAAAACACATAATTATAATCTATAGGTTACTTTTAAGTCTACCTATCTTTATCTGAGAATATAGGTAAATAGTAGTAGCTTACTTCGGCCCATTGGAGCAATGAAACAAATCAATCCCAGAATTCCTCTCATTGCCTGGCCCCACATCATCGTTGGAGCCTCACCTTACCGACTCTCCTTCAACTCTGAAGAACAAAAGGTCAAACAAAACAGCCAGTTCAAAATCAAAATCAAATTTAAAATCCCTACAAGGTCACCCAATTCTGTTGTGGATATCTTTCCATTTCCAGAGTAAATGCTCCCAAACCAAAACAGGAGATCTCTTTATCATTTAAGCAAGCACACACTTCATTCTTTTTCTCAATCAAAAAAATGCAGGTTTCCTGCCTTTAGTAACCAGCTCACCCTTCACAAAACACATCTATCTATAGCAGGGCATTTTATCATTGAGAACACATTCACAAAGCACTAAAAATACATTCCGCACCCTATCACGAAGCCTTATCCATGAGAACAGCCTTTCTCTCCTAACAGTCTGAACATCATCACTCATGCCATTCTGGACTGGAGTATTGCAATGATGTAAACCCTACACCAACCCAAGCAGGACGCAAGGACCAGCACCACATCGCAGTAAAAAAACCCACTTAATTATGAAACAAATTATCGTGGAATGTGTGGTCAAGATATAATGATCTGCCTTACAGGTACATTGCATTCAAAGGTATGCTTTTGCTAACGCATAAAACATGTTTGTTGTTTTAGATTGCGTCAATGAAATAATCTTTTCCTAACCACATGATTAGATGCTTATATAGCTGCGTGCCAAAAGCACTGTAAACAGACGTCGGAACCTCAGCACCCAAGGTATCCGACTCCTGCACACACACAACATGCACACGCACACGTACACACACTATACACACACACGCACACCACTGAAGTGGTTGCGAGAGGTTCAAACTGTGGAGTACTATATCCACAATTTGCCCACAGACCAAACTCTAGGTGAACATGAACTATATTTTCCACTATAGATCCACCTTGTTACATGATCATGACCTGCATGTTTGGTTATGCAAATGAGGTTAATGTCACCACTACTATACGACCCTTCAAAACACACCCCACCCCCACCCCACCCCACCCAATCTCACACACACACTCACTCTCTAACTGTGTAATAGCATCTCCGTAGTTTGCTGATGCCCCCAATCTTTAGGCCAAGGGCTAAAGTCCAGAGACAAACCAAGTCTGGTGAGCAAAGTGAATAGACTGAGGACTGTGGCGTTTCAAAACATGCTCTACATCAGCCAGCAACTTACTACACTTGCAATTGCTTGTAACATTACCAACTCAAACTCAGATCAAAACCCAAATATTTCCATTTAATGCTGTTCCCATTCCGCTCTCTCTTGATCTGGAGCCTCACTTTCTTGTACTGCTCGTAAGGCTGTTGACTGGAGCTATAATTGGAACCTGGAACATGTTCCATCTTTAAATGGGACTTGGTGCCCAGCAATGTGTTACCGACCTTCCTCGTTGGCCTCAGCTTCTACTCCACAATGTTTTTTTTTTATGCACAGACTGCAGATTTCATTCACAGTTCATATAATATCAATATGATCACATTGTGCATGTATATCATGAAAAAAAGTGGAAACAAGTTTCTCCCTAAGGCTGATGCAGACAGAGAGGAGTTTCATTCCAGCATGTTGCTGCAGGTCCCTGCCTTAGCTTTGTTCCACTAACACTGCCTTGGAATTCTAGTGAATCCCTATGCTGTATTGAAGATGAATTACCCCAAACATGCATGACTCAGACTGAACGTACTTCAGAACTTGGGCGCTGTAAGGCACGCGATCCGGACTGAAGAGACCCTTAGAGGACTATAACCCTCAGTGAGTGAGTCCAATTGTGGGGCAGCTAGTGCAGGGCTAGCACAGTGGTGCTACATGTTGAGCTCAATAACATGCTTCTATGCAATGCAGCTGCAGCTGCCTGCCACTATGGACAGGAAGAGCCTTCACTGGACAGGGGCGTCCTTCAAGTCTTTCGCAGTGCAACTTCAACCCCGGCCAGACATGTAGATCCTCTTGTGTCCCAGCACACACAGAGACACACACACTGGCTGGCACAGTCAACAAGTGCACAAAGAGCACGCTCAGTTCTGTTTGAGAAGGGCGGACCTCTCCTGCCTTCCTCCACTGCTGCCCATCACCCACCACTGCTTCCCTCGCCCCCTCCACTCTTTATTGTTCTGCCAGCGCAGGGAAAGAATGTCCCTTTTCACTCCACAAACCGTGGGAGGTGGTGGGAGAGGTTCTTGGAGAGAGAGAGTGTGTGTGTATGTGTGTGTGTGTAAGTGCATGTGTATGTGTGAGAACGTGTGTGTGTGTGTGTGTGTGTGTGTGTGTGTGTGTGTGTGTGTGTGTGTGTGAGCATGTGAGTGTGTGTGTGTGTGTGTGTGTTGATGCAAAATCTGTTCAGAATAAATGGGGGAATTAAAAAGCAAGAGGACAAATCGGGGACTTGAAACAACTGGACATTTAACTACATTGGCACAAACAGACAAGCTTGTTGACCTCCATTCTCAACTACTGAAGTCAAAACTGCCTAGTGCCGCGCTAGCGCGTACTGATATGATGCAACGTCTGCACCAGATACACATATGGAGATAAATATCAGACGCTCTGAACAGCAGGGGGTTGCGGTGAGGAAACAACTGACTACTGCTGAGACAAGAGACGGAGGCCTTCATGGTTACTAAGTCATCTTTGTTGAAAACGGGTGCGCATATCCAAAATGTATTTTCTCAGGTGCCAGACCAAATGTGTCAGAGAGAAAGGGAGATGGTCTGCTCACAGTATATGAGCTCCAAGAAATGCTTTATTTACTCTAAAAAGGCAGTGTTTCGATCTCAACAGATCTTCATCAGGCCTAATAAGTCATCTTTTAAAACAATTTACAGTTATTATAAGTAATCATGGTCTCATTTATTTCTCTACATGAACCCTCCCTTTCGTATTTCTGTATTTCAGTGGGCTTCGAAATAACTGCTGATCAATGCACCAGTCTACTGTCTTTCATGAGAAAAGAAGAAGCACGTTTTGAAAATAAGCTTAATAAGATTATCCAGTTAAAAGTAATTTGTAAACTACAGCTCTACACAAACCCATCCCATACACACACACACACACACACACACATATATATATATATATATGCCCAGACTTCTCAGAGCTCTGGTGTCATGCACAGCTTTCCACATTTTACTACAACTGTATCGTGAGGTGAATGCCTTTGTTTTCGAACCCCACGCTTGCCCTATCTTTCTGTCTGTCAAGTGCAGGGTCGTAGCCTACTCTCAGAGATAGACACAGCTCTTGTGACTCATAGGCAGAGAGGGCCTTTGACTGGTTCGTCCGTCTTTCACTTCATGCAGAGAAGCATGCAGTGCTGATGAAAAATGCTAATCCCTTTCAGACATAGGCCGACTATTGTGACTGCCATGACCTGCTTTTCTGACTCAATGGCCTGACTCGGACAGGGGGCACTGGGAGCGCTGCTATGATCAGAGCAATCACTGAATACTCTGCACATTTCCACGTATGTGTAGTATTTACTGCAGTACCATGACACTAACAGCAGCAGACGCTTTGTGGTATAGCAGCTCTGACGAAGGTACTGAGGTTCAGACAGGAAAACCAAACTAACAGACGCTTGCAATGTACACCAGTTTAACCAGTTGAATTTGAAGGCCTCATGTGAAAAGCAAATACAACAGAATCTTATTTTAGAGATTTTAAATCTCCAAAAAGGTTGGCTTTGGTGAAGAGCCTCAAGCCTTTGGCAGAGTCATAAGGAGGGGATTACAGGTTGTTTTCAGGATTTTTGTGCTAGAAGGGATATAGTGCCTGTTTTGACCAAAGGGAACAAGGAAGCAGAGAGTTATATGAGCACATTCATCTATTTGCATGCCCTTTGACTGAAGCAAATGTTGTATGGGTGCAAACGCATTGATGTGTTTTCCATTTATTCATAGCCGCAGAGAATGTGTGTGCAATGAAACACACCTGAGCTCCCATTTCCTCTGGGACCATCACACACACACACACACACACACACACACACACACACACACACAAACCTACAAACACAAAGAGAACCACATTCCTTTCCCCAAAATGGCCCATGGAAAGGTTGCTAGGTTCAGGCCAGTCTTAGGGGCTTCTATTCACTGCATAGATAACATGATCTGCACAAAGGAGAGGGCGCACATTTTGTTTGACTAGTAATAAAACCATAGTGAATAGCCGTCAGCTAAAGCTAAGCTGTGCTCTACAAAGGGTAGTGTGACAACCTGTGGGCTTATTATACAATTCTTAATTTTATTTTAATTTCACGAATACGTCTTTTTTTGTGTGGTTTAACCTACAAGGCCAATGTACAACTTTTCATGTACAACTTGAAGACCATGCCTATTCATACAGATATTTAAATTACAGAGAAAGACACACCTTTTTCCTAAAGACTTGCATATTTTGAAGCGCTAACACCAACAAAAAAATCGATGTTTTAGCTTTGCAACGAGCTTTCTAGGGTTCTCACCTCACTCCCATCTGCGAGCGAGGGCAGTGTTTAAGCGCACCCTTCAACCAAAATAAAAACTAAATCCAATCAACCAAAACTCAAACCAATCAAATACATGAAAGTAACTAGTCTAATTTATTTATCTCCTGTAGTTGAAGAGAGATAATTTTAGCCTACATTTATTTCGGTGTGTCGATTTCTGTCGTTGTTTCATATGCTTGTAATCTAAATTCCCACCATACACCTGTTTTGCTGCGCTTAACGTCGGACTTATTTCATTACAAGTCATAGCAATAAATCGTGTTTCCTCGAGCTGTGGTTCAAAACAAAACTCATAGGTAGCCTACTCAACTCAAACTCATATAGTGTAACCTATCCATTTCTTACGACAGGCTAAGTTGAACAGTACTCAATTACGATATGAAACATTGGGCTATCGCCTAGCTTACCTTAATGCGATTTTTATGCAGTCAATCCCACGTTGACAAGATATCTGCTTAAGTAGTTCTCTTCACAGTGAAGTAACTTTATGAAACTGTAACGATTTGCCGCTTCGCTAAGCCACCAAAGCAACCTTGCCTCATGAGACGACGAAAAATTCCTTGCGTCTCTGATGACACATTCTGTTGACCGCAACAACAAGCGTGACTGAAAGTTGCAAATATGAGAAGCTTTTTAGTGAAGTCTATGATTTTTTGTCTCTCTCTGAGTCTCATAGCCTAGACTTAAGCCGGTGGCGTGCTGTCATACTCTGCACAGCGTGACCTGCTCTTTTCCGACGTCAAAAACGCACCCCAGGGTTTGGCTGTCAGCGAGACAAGGTGTGCAGGCTGGGAGGGGCTTGTGTGTGTATGTGTGTGTGTTTTGGCCCTACAAATGAAAAGTTTCCGATTTCATGATAGACTAAATCTACCTAACTCAATAGTTCAGTCCCATTTCCCATAGGCTATGAAAATGTCCATGGTCATTGTAGGCTACATTTGCATAAAAAGCAAAAAAGTACCCAGCCTGATTGCTTAACACACACAATACTCACAGAAAGCTCAATACTACTACAAAGTCCTTGTCTCCACATAATGAAACATACACACCAAAATATTTGCCATAACAACCGGTGGCCAAGCACTCTAAGGAGTGTGTTTTGCATCTTTGATTAGAGGGTGAGAGTGGGGAGGGGGCAGTAAAAGGGAGAGCGGAGGAAAGGAAATGATCACACTGACGTGAGGAGCGCGAGCAGCACCTGGTTTCTGGATCACTTCAGCTGTCTAGGACTGGCAGAGGGAGGACAGGGAGGACTGAACAAAGACGTGTGTGTGTGTGTGAGAGAGAGAGAGAGAGAAAGAGAGAGAGAGAGAGAGATAGAGAAAGTGAAAGAGATTAGATTGGTAGGTGTAGACATGGTACATGTAGACCTATGTGTGTTGTGTGTGTGTGTGTGAGAGAGAGAGAGAGAGAGAAAGAGAGAGAGAGAGAGAGAGAAAGTGAAAGAGATTAGAAAGGTGTAGAAATGGATCAGATGATGGTGTGTGTGTGTGTGTGTGTGAGAGAGAGAGAGAGGAGAGAGAGAGAGATAGACCTGAGAGGATTAGATTGGAGACCTAGACCTATGTGTGTTGGTGTGTGTGTGTGTGTGTGACTGGTGAGGGAGGTGTGACATGGTGAACAAAGACGTGTTGGTGTGTGTGTGTGTGAGAGAGAGAGAGAGAGAGAGAAAGAGAGAGAGAGAGAGATAGAGAAAGTGAGAGAGATTAGATTGGTAGGTGTAGACATGGTACATGTAGACCTATGTGTGTTGGTGTGTGTGTGTGTGTGTAAATCTACCTAACTCAATAGTTCAGTCCCATTTCCCATAGGCTATGAAAATGTCCATGGTCATTGTAGGCTACATTTGCATAAAAAGCAAAAAAGTACCCAGCCTGATTGCTTAACACACACAATACTCACAGAAAGCTCAATACTACTACAAAGTCCTTGTCTCCACATAATGAAACATACACACCAAAATATTTGCCATAACAACCGGTGGCCAAGCACTCTAAGGAGTGTGTTTTGCATCTTTGATTAGAGGGTGAGAGTGGGGAAGGGGCAGTAAAAGGGAGAGCGGAGGAAAGGAAATGATCACACTGACGTGAGGAGCGCGAGCAGCACCTGGTTTCTGGATCACTTCAGCTGTCTAGGACTGGCAGAGGGAGGACAGGGAGGACTGAACAAAGACGTGTGTGTGTGTGTGAGAGAGAGAGAGAGATAGAAAGTGAGAGAGATTAGATTGGTAGGTGTAGACATGGTACATGTAGACCTATGTGTGTTGGTGTGTGTGTGTGTGTGAGAGAGAGAGAGAGAGAGAAAGAGTAGATTGGTAGGTGTAGACATGTATATGTGATGGTGTGGTTAAACAATGTGTGTGTGTGTGTGTGTGTGTGTGTATGTATGTGTGTGTGTGTGTGTGTGTGTGTGACTCTCTCAACTTGTCAGTGTTGGAGAGTGTGAGAGTGAGCACGAGTGGGTAATGGTGTGGCAGACACCTGTGATAAAGAAGTCTGGCCCGTGATGAGGAGTGTTTGACACTTCAGCTGCCTGTCAGCATGGCTTACAGCGACTCCAGTGCGGGGTTAGGGGCTTGGATAGTAAGGTCCACTGGTGGTGGTGGGGGAGGGGTGTTAATGAGTCGCTGTCCTCCCCCACCATGCGTGTTGTGACAATGCCTGCCTGCCTGCCAACCAGTCAGCCATGCAGGACAGAGAGAGAGAGAGAAAAAGAGAGAGAGGGGAAGTTTATGAAGGGCAGCTCAGACAGTGTAATCTTATCGCCATTTCAAGATAACAGAAGTCTATTGCAAGGTCTGTTGTCTGACGTACCTTGGAAAAACCTTCCATGGTCAAAGAGAGAGCTCCAAGAATATGGGTCAGAGGCCATTCTTCTTGCCAGATTCTACAAGAGAATGTCTGTCCTGTAGGCACACGTGACAGGTGGGAGAGCCTGGAATGAAGAGTTCTGAGCTGTTGGCCACCTGGGGTGTTGGGGGTTTCCATGAGACCACCAGGCCCTTGGACAAGAGGGACTTATCTTTCAGTTAATGACAACCACAAGTGCATGTCACCTCAGTGCCATCAAAAGGTTTAAAAAAAGGAAAAGAAAAGAAAATGGGCACCAAAAAAAGAAGAACAAGGGGTAAAAAATATCACATGTTTATGTTTCATGTATTTTTCTGGTCGTAATATTTTGAGTTCTCCCTATTCATCACAGGCTATTTCAATTCAGATGGCATTGCACAAATTTAGCAGCCACCGTTGCCTCCACAAATATAAACAGGTAAGAATAGATGATTCATTGTTTTGTGTGTGTGTGTGTGTGTGTGTGTGCATGTCTGTGTGCCAGTGTGTACACAATGAGGTGTGGCTTTATATGCGCGTTGATTCAGACATCCTGTAATTATGTCAGCTTTCGAAAACAGTGTTCGCGCACCATGTTATTTCATGAGTTTCTTTTTCCCATGTTAAAAATTCAAACTCAGTTGAGTTGACTTCTGAAGCCCCTCTCTTGACCTCAAAGTTAAAGTGTCTCATGTTGAATGTGAGAAACCGCAAGTCCTATGAGCAGGAAAGAGCACTTCCTATCGTTTTTTTTTGTATATTCTTTGAGAGACAGAGTAGCATTACAGAAAGCTTTGATACCAGCCCGGGCCCTGAGAACTCTGAGCAAACAACCATGGCTGTTTTTTAGATAGTGTGTCAAACATATTCAAGACAGGATAGAGAGAGAAAGAGAGAGAGACAGAGAGAGAGAGAGAGAGAGAGAGAGAGAGAGAGGAGGGAAAAGTGAAAGGCATGTCCATTTTTACAGCATTCCCATTCTCTCTGAAAGCTCACAGCCTTCACTTTCACTGTGGTGGCCCAGTCTTTGGGGTTTTACTGCAGCGAGGGGCCACAACTCTAAAACACAATGTGAGATTTTACAACAGAGGCCGTGTCAGTAAGCCCCCTCACTCAGGGCACACACCATTTTATGACTATGGCATTTTTTCAACCATGTTTCCCAATGTGCTCTTGGCTTTTTCGATTGCTGTCGCTCAAGGGTGCAGTTCAATATCTAGCCCACCGAGGAACCCTCCCCCTAATGTCTACCCGCGTGGGTCTGATGACTATGCTCAGGGAGGCTCCGATACCTGGTCTGGTGCGGGTGGTGTCTAGTTGCCAGTTCTGCCAGTTCAGCAGTTCTGCTCTGTTGCAACCACCTTCAGGCTCATGCTGTTCTTTGCTCACACTACTGAGCCAAGATCCTTCAGAGCTGTGGGGGAAACCCAGAGGCCATTCTAGAACAGGAGCAGCATACACTGATGCGTACGGATATCCATTTTTGTCAAGGCTGAGTGTTAACTAGAATACCACTGCCTTCTGATAAGCCCCTTTATCTTTCAAAGACAGACAATTGACTCCTTCCTGTGATCTAGCTACCAGAAATCCACATGTGTGTGTGCACGTATGAGTGTGTGTGCTTGTTTGCATGTTTTCGAGGAAAGTAGGAATTTCAAATTTCAAATTTAGTTCTGTCACTCATGACCTCTCATCCTTGTCCATTTTCATACTATTCATGTGTACTTACTGTGGATACTTTCTTGATTCTGATTAATGTCTTCAATAAAATCTAAAAAAGCTTTGATGTCTATGATGTACCATCTTTGTTGTTTTTGTTGAATAGGCTACTTCACAATCTAGCTTTCCTCCTGTGCACCTTAATACACGTACTTTAAGTCTCTTTCATTTCTGGATTTGGCAGGTGCTTTTACTGTAAGGGAAGTGTCTTTCAGATTGTTTGTCTGATTTGCAGCTTTTGCGGCGGTCATGCTGAAACGTCTGTCTGGTGTGGTTTAGCCTTGTGGCGCTATATGTTACACCAAAACAAAACCATTGTCTCCTCGGTGCACTTTTGAAACATGGACATAACAAGAACAATAAGACATCCATCCATTTTCACCAATGATATTACATTTATGGTTATTGGTTATGATTATGATTATTGAATTTAGCAGATGCTTTTGTCCAAAGCGACTTTTATAATATTACAATAGTTAAAATGAACAGTAAACAGTCAGAAAAGTTGGTAAGCCTACATTAAACAAAATAGTAATAATAACAATAATAATAACAATATCAAATATCAATATACAAACCATAACTCTAAGAATTAATTCATTGTGATATACCAATGACTCAGTGTTGAGTGTTTGATAGAGTTGAGCATTGAGCCCTGGAGAGCAGTCCCAGATGGCCACGTGTCTCATAATGACAAAGGCAGGACCCCAGATGGACATACTGCCAAGCATGATTAAAACACACTTATACGAGGATTGGACCCACAGGCAAACACTTATTGATGTAAGAGCACACATACACACACACACACGCACGCACACACACACACACACACACACACACACACACACACACACACACACACACACACACACACACACTCATGTACACACACACACACACACACACACACACACACACACACACACCAGCCCAGTGCTTAATCAGGACATTCGTCACCTTTTTGATGTCACCATGGTGACCAGGGTGACCAGCTGCCTGATTCTGCTCCCTGAGGACTACGTGTCCCACCTATTCCTCTTTCAGCCAATCACTGAGCAGAAAGACAGCAGTGGCACGCTTTCAATAGATTCAGTCAGGCAGCATTGATCAGCTTTGATTATCTCTGTATGGTCTTACGGTCATTCTGACTACAAAAAGGATGATTCACAGAATAAACAACTGAAAACAATGCAACAGCTAGATATGTATGGCAAGGCACATGTCTTCACAAAAATTTCCCACCAACAGTTTATTGTGGTTATGTAAGAGCAATCAGAAAAGCGCACATTTTCATGGGGGACAGAAACAAAACCCTCCCAGTCTTTCATCATCCCTATCTCGGCCGGCCTGTCTGTCTTTGCCTCTCCTTTCCGCTCTCTATTTCTCTTTCAAGTGCAAATGCTACACACACACACACACACACACACACACACACACACACACACACACACACACACACACACCCGTTAGAAGCATTTTCAAACACTTCCTGTATAAGTGTTGAAAACAATTGTATTATTTATTAGAATATTCGGTAACACTTTACTTGAAGGTATCTATATAAGAGTGACATGACACTGTCGTAACCCCGAACACTAACTCTAACCCTAACTTGTCATGGCAAAAACCAAATGACACTTGACAGAAGCCAGTGACTGAAGCGTTATGTCATAAACGTTTATGACTTGTTTATAGTGTTTATGACACATTCATGACAGTGTCATGACATATGTGGATCAAGTGAAGTGTTCAAGTAAAGTGTAACCGAATATTCTTTAAATACATTAAACCATCCATTAACCCAATTAATTAACAAGTATGAGTAATGCACAAAATAACTATGAAGTGTTATCACTCATTTTGTCTCATGAAATGGCACCAGCCGTGTCATTTTCGGTTTCTCACATACTGAAAAAAATAGGAAGTAGCCATGAGACCATTTCATGGCACAATGGCATTAAAGTTGAATGTGCCATTTACTGGAATAATGCTGCCATTTACTGGAATAGTGCCTCGTGGCATCATACTGTGGTGATGCGGGAAGTCAGAAGGTCTATCTGTGTGTAAAAGAGGGGGGTATGTTTGTGTGTGTGTGTGTATCAGTGAGTTAGGAGGGTTGATGTAGGTGAGTAACAGCATGAGGCCGTGCGCTGACTCCTTTGTGGTGGAGCACAAAAGGCTGATACATCTACTCGTCCACCCATCCAATATTCATCCACCCACCCCATATTCATCCACCCGCCCCATATTCATACACCCACCCCATATTCATCCATATTCATCCACCCACCCCATATTCATCCACCCACCCCATATTCATCCACCCACCTCAACAACAACAACACAGTAGGTTAAAACTAACCTGTCTCACAACGGTCTAAGCCCAGCCTACGTTCCCTAATAGTGGAATAACAATCGCTTGGTGAATTCTGCTTCACAATGATAGGAAGAGCCGACATTGAAGGATCAAACATTTTTCAATTTAGCAAATTACTTCACTGACCTAACCTAAGCCTGGTCTTCCCTTCAATGTTGTTTGTTTTTATGGTCTGATACAATCTTGTGGTCATGATGTTTATACTGTAATTTGGGTGTCATTTCCCCTTACCGTTTTTTAATCGTTCCCAGCACTGTTTGAAAACGTTAAAACATTGCACTGTCACTTAAGTGCGCATTGCACACTTTTTTATTGGCACAAGCAGAGACACTTAGGATGACTCATAACTGATGGCATATGTTGTTCTAGCAAACTCAACTTTGGATGGGAAATCATTACTCGTTAAAATATCTAAAAGGAAAGGGGAAGAGGAATCCCACAGAGGGAAGGGGAATCTTCCCAAAGAATATGATACTTAAAGAGGCAGCTCTGTCTCATCTTTAAGGTATGTGACTTTGTTTTTGTCTCCAAGTGTTTATCCTTTTTGATAAGGTCTCCATGAATTAAGATCCCCATACTGTATTGGAGAGTGGATAAAGTCTCATTTGCATGTAGAACCTGCAGTGCTCTGTCTAACATTGGTCTCTACTGCCACCTGCTGGTTTTCTTTACACTGATTAGTGTGCAGAGAATCCATGGACCTGCGCTAGCTGGCATGCAACAACCCATCAATGACAGTATCTATGAAAACTTAAACACCTGAGCTCTATGTTAATTTAAAAACAGAAAAGTAAGGAGATTACTTTATGAGAACCAGTTATACATGAAAGATTTAAGCCATTTGGCACAGACAGTTATTTATAGAAGGATATATTGCGTCATTGCGCTCGCTGGTGTTACTGTACTCTTCACACAGCAAACATGGCCTATTTAGAACAGCCCTCAAACCCAGCGCACTCTTTGAAGTTTCTGTGCAGATCAGCGAAATTGGAATACTGAGAGAGAGAGAGAGAGAGAGAGAGAGGAAGAGAGAGAGAGAGAGAGAGGAGGAAGAGTGGGAGAAAAATAATAAATGCATGGTGGATGAAGTGGTGTAAGACAGACAGTGTGACAGAGTGGGAAAGACAACAGGGAAAAGAGCAAAAGTTCCCTCCAGGGGAAACAGCAGGAATTTAGACTATGGCTGATAAATAGTGGGGGAAGGCATTCTGACTGACAGACCTGCATGCGTACACATACACTGAACACACACATGTGAACACACACACACACACACACACACAGACTAGACTGACACACACACACACACACACACACACACACACACACAAACACACACACACAAACACACACACACACACACAAACAAACAAACACACACACACCACAGATACACACACACACACACACAGGTGCATTAGAATTCGAATCTGACAGGAGAGGGGGTTGTGGTTTGGGAAGTGTATTCCGGGCACAGGATGGAGGGCTTTGAGAGAGTGGGATTCCTTGCCCAGCTCCAGGGGGATCCATCCAGCCCTGATTCACAGGCTGAGACTGAGGCAGAGCTCAGATGAGCGATGAGTGTTTGAGTGGAGGTCTCGAGAAAAAACTCAATGAAACACACCGCCCCAGTAACGCCATGAGCCAGAATTCCACAGCCGACCACAGACACAGCAGACATGTTTTAGCACACAGTTAAATACATCACACACACACACACATACACGTACACACACACACATACACGTACACAAACACACCCGCACGTACACACACACAAAGACACACACACACACTGTTGCCAGTCCAACTGAGATCATTGTACCTCTAACGAGGCTTTGAGGAGTTATGGTTTTCACATTGACCCTGTAATACACAGCGTGTGTGTGTGTGTGAGAGAGAGAGAGAGAGAGAGAGAGAGAAAGGATAAAATGGGAGTGTTGCTTAAAGCTACATCCACACTACTCAGTTGTTTTAATACATTCTCCGTCCATGCACATTTGCATATTACGCAATCTTGTCTGCACTGGACACCTAGACAGTGTGTGTGTGTGTGTGGATTGTAAAATGCTGCATTTAACCGCACTACAGACAACAAGGCAAAGCTTGTTTTTCGGTCTCCAAGTGAGTTGTTCAAAAAACTTCTTTTTAGTAAACTCTGTGTACACAAACAATGTTCTCAATGCTCAAGTTCATGTGTAGAGACCCTGGTGATACTTTGATCAAAGTTTCATTTTGTGTCGAGCCTTCTTAATGTTTTAAAAATAGCAATCTTGATGCGATCATGCATAAAAATAGCAGTGCCCCTGGCACTTAGCCTAGAAATCTAGACGCACCCTAGCGGCGGCAAATTAATTTGCTCAGCCTGTACTTCTAGTAGCAAACCATAGGGATTTCTATTGGCTGACGCCGTGGACGTCATCCAATCACAGTGCTCTATTTTGTTAGAGAGTCTTAAGACGGGCTTAACAGGATGACGACAGTCCTGCGACGATGAACAACAAGGAAGGTGGCTATGGCGAACGAAGAGCGGTTTGAATCGGCGTTGGTGTCAACTTTGGAGGAGTTTTCTTTGAAAGTTGAGCAACACAATGCACTTAAGTCATTCCTTTCGAAGAAGGATGTATTTGCCGTTTTGCCGACGGGATACGGATATGGTCGTAGCGCTGGCCTATTGCATGCCTAGGCAGTTTGAAATACAATTCTCTGCCCGCCCCTTGGATTAAGCGAGGTGAATGGGTCGATTCCAGACTATACATTTCAATGATATAGGATGGCCCGCCAGGCTACCTGGCACTCCCATTCAAAAGGCCATTTGACCCGTAAATGACAATTTGGTCAATCTTAAAAGTGGCGCTTCCGACGTAGTTATGCTTTTAAACGAAAGTTTGACTCATTCATGCATTTTGGCGAGAGTTACACTTTAGCCGCACTACAGATGCTACCAAAGACAGCAATGCCTGTGAAGTTTGTTTTTCTGTTGCATTCAGCGCTGGCAGGCTGGTAGTGGAAGTCGCAGTGAGTTATGAAGAGTCAAGACACATCAGACTAACAAGGTCCAATCAGGAAGGGAACATGGGTTTCTATGTCATCGCTTTCAGACGTTTGCAGATTCGCTGTGCACGAAGCCAGTGCTTATAAATTAATACAGGGCCGACAAATCGTTCCATTTCAGGAGCTCGAAAACACCAGAGCAGAGTATGAGAGGCAATAAACGTAACAAAAGTGTATTGGATTGAAACCAAAACGGAATAGTGTGGATGTAGCCAGGGTAGGTATTTCACGGCGGCCACGACGGCCATGGCCGTCGTAGCCCCTTGGCGATTGGCCGTGGACGCCTTTGAAAATCAGAGGTTTACAGGCCACGGTGGCCTTGGTGCCCCCTTCTTTAAATATTCTGCTTTGCATCCTACTAATAGCGATATATATTTAGCCTATGGCCTGTCAATAATCTTAGCATTCACAGCGCAAATTACGAGTGGAGAAAGTGACAGCGCCAAAGAAAGAAAGAAAAGGCCCAAATTAACCCATTCTTCTCAGTTGAACTACTCATGAAGTAGCCTACTCATCACACAGACATCACAAGTATCACATGACCGAGCTTTTTCTCAGCTTTTAAACGATGTTAGCAGCTAATTGCTGTGGTGAACGGTTCATGAGAAAAGTAAATATCATTCAATTTAATCATAAATTCTACTGAAGGTTTTGCGTCCATCTCCCTACCCATTCATCTCGGTGGAATACTTCACGAACCCTTCGTTTAACATATGACAAACCATATATCAGAATAAACAGCAGACCTTACCGAACAGAAAGGTGTAAAACAGTCCCCTGTACAGTTAGCCGTTCCAGACTAATCCCGTTTTGAATTTGCAGTTAATTTCAACATACATGGATGTCTCCAAATTTGGGATTTAAGTTTTACACTGTGTTTAAAAGAAGTAAATAAAGCAGTACATTTCAACATACATGGATGTCTCCAAATTTGGGATTTAAGTTTTACACTGTGTTTAAATTGTTCCACATCATTTCATAACGGGCCAAATACAAAATAAATATTACAAATGTCGCCTAGATATCGGTAAATCTATCGGTAAGCCGTGAAATACCTACCCTGATGATCACAAAATGCTAAGCATGTATCTAGGCTATTTGAGTTTCTTAAAGCTGAGCTGTGCTTAAATTGTTCAATACATGATTTCATAACAGGCCAAATACAAAATAAATGTTAAATATAGATATCTGAAAATATTAGATGATCAAATGATTTACAGTTATATGTAATATGTCATGTTTTATGTTTTTGTAATGTTTCATACAGTGATGCAGGTCTACTGCAGTGAATACAACTTTGATAATTTTTATAGCATACTACTGTATAGTTAACTTTGGCCATATTAGGCATATTTGGCCCCCCACCAAATATGCCCAACTGAAGGCCAAGTGGCCTTGCCCCTACAATGGTGAAATTCCAAGCCTGGATGTAGCCAAAGTCTGTCCTTTTAAGCAGCCCTTTCAAGAGATGTTCTTAAAGGTGCTCTAAGCGATGCTGGGTAACGTCACTTCTGTTGACTTTCAAACAAAACAAAGAGCTAGCTCGCTACTTCCTCCCCCTCCCTCCCGTGCAATTGAAACTCGCGTCTGTGATTTGCTGGAACAGTTTTTGTGGGCTTGGTTTGCCCAGGTTGCTTTTGTTGCCGTTTTTGGGGCCTGGGCTGTCCACAGAGATCGAGTTTTTTACAGTGTATTCAGGACACAGACAGCTAGCGGTTGGTTAGGTGATGTTTGCAGTAAGTGACATAAAATGTTTTAGCCTAAAAAATGTGCAGCATCACCAACACCTTGGAGGCCACAATATGTCCTGGTTTGCATCAATCTTAATCATCTCTCCGTGTAACAACCCTAATGGGCTCCACTATAGCCTCTTACCACTTTGTGTTTCTGCTGTGCACTCCCCATCACACACTTGGTCCTGAGGGCCCAAAACTCATCTGAATTTTTATGATGGCTTTTTGGAGTTTTGAGAAGTCTGTCCAGGTTCAGTCTGGGATTCCAGAGACCTAACCATGAATGATGGGTGCACACACATACAGCAACTGGATTGTCTTACAGCACTCTCATCTAATCTGACACACCAACACAGGAGCGAGCCAGAGGTCATGAAAGGGTTTTTTTTGACACCCAAACACGGTCACATGAACGCAAAAAAAAACATTGAGACATTCTGAAACTGGCACTAGCCAAAAGTGTGTCATGTGTGCAGTGGGGCCAGACGGTTCTTTTTGCCACACACAGAAAAGCAGAAGCTGTGGTTGTGAGGTACTGTACAAGACTGGGGAGAGGAGGCTTTGACTGTGGGAAACTAGCCTGGGGAGAGGAGGCTGTGGTTGTGAGGTACTATCCTGGAGAGAGGAGGTGTGAGTGGACGTTACTGCAGGCCTGTGTTTGGAAACATACATTCATTCATAAAAAACAGTGCACTATAATATACTGAGTAGCCACCATATATTGTCATTACTCACAGATATTGAGTGATTTGTAACTGTCTTGTGTCATTTTAATGTACGTTTATTTGGTCTATATTTGATGCATGATTTAGTGCATGATGAGTTTCCAACGCAGGCCTTGTGTACGTAGGGCTGAACTAGATGTCTAACTGTGTGGTCTCTCATCACTGTTTGTCTGCACGTAGCAGACGCACCCATTTGATTTGGTCTTTCTCCCTCCTTCAGTGGTGTGGCCAAGCCTCAGTGAGAGTTTCCTGGCTGTGAGGACAAGCCCCGGGCTCCAGAATGAGATCTTAGACTTAATATGCTTTTGTTGGAAGAATTTTCTATTTGTGGTATAGTATATTTGTGTGTGTGTGTGTGTGTGTGTGTGTGTGTGTCTGGCGCTGTAACTGTACATGGGGTGGAACGATGTCTCAGATTTGCCGCCATGGAGCTGACATGTTGACGATAGCGATGATTTGTTTTTTTGTTACTCACCCTATTCCCTTACATTATAATATGCTCCACTTTTTAATGGTTTAATGGTTTGGATTCCACCAAGGGAGGGAATCCAAACCGAGTCCCAATAAAAATCAGCCCCAGAAACAAGGCCCCTGTTCTGGGGGAAAACAAGGTAGTGATACCCTATCACCCATTTCTTCCAAGTGTTTACTTGGAAAATATCATGGTTCTGTACTTGACCTGGGAGTGTTTTAAACAACAGATTCCTAGCCAAGCATCAGTGAAATGTGGGCTCTGCGGTAACATCCAGTAGGGGAAGAAGAATCAGTCGTCCATGGACAATGGATGACTCATGTATATCTTACCCTCTTGCATGGATGTATTTTTAATGCAACAATAATCACAACCTCACAGAAACATAACTAGCGAAGTCATTACTGTGCCACAAATGACAGTCTTTGAACAGGCCTCAGCTAGTGTTTCAGGCTAAACCACAATGTCATCAACGTAGAGACGGCATCTGTTTCCGCTCCCCGTCCCTGGACACGTTTCACAGACTTATACCTTTGAAATAGTAATCAGGTCGACTTTGTCCAAACAGCCTGACGTGATAATAGCTCACACAGTCCTGTGGCTGACCGTCAGATGAGGGACGAGGTGCGGAGAGCAGGCAGGGCTCATTTCCTCTTTCAGTACCTGATCCATCTTCCCCCACGCGTGCGTTCCACACAGCGCCTCTGTCTCATCAGCCCACCAGGAACCCGACCACAGGAATGCGAGATGAGGGAAGGAGGGACGTCCCTAGGGGAGGTGACCTCATAATTAGAGAAGGAGAGTGACAGAGAGAGAGGGAGAGAGAATGGTGTGTGTATGTGTGTGTGTGTGAGAGAGTTTTAAGGCGAGCAAATTGTGTGTGTGTGTGTGAGAGACATTGAGGGCCTTAGGGAGAATGGTGTGTATAGGCTATGTGTGAAACAGGGGGCCTTAGAGAACAAAAGAAGAGGGAACACAAGTTATCGTCCAGGTAGTCTTCTCATGCCACTCTGGCATGCCAACAGATATGTTTGACACAGCTCGACACATTGAGAAACATGCCAACTTTGCAATGCTCGAACAAATCAACCCAGCCAGGCAGAGTTATGGCTTGTCTTTACCTCCTCTGATTCCAATCCCATCCCTGTGCTGTTCTAGGGGGTGGCAGGCCAGGGCCTGATTCCCAGCAGGCATCGCTAAATGGACAGATTTCCAGCATCCAGGAGCCCAGCCTGGTATATAGTCCTCTCTCTCCTCTCCGTGCTGTTTGCTCACAGGGTAATTCTCGCCTGCCACCGTCAATCACTTCAGCCTGTTCCTCTTGGATCTGGCACTCTGTTGAACAATACAAAGCGAGCGAGATGCTGTCTTGCGCTGGACTGATAAATAAAGTGCTCATCAAAATAAACGAGAACTGACAGGTCTGCCCACTCCCCCGCATTCTTGGTTTCAGTGTCACGGAGGTGCAATAAAGCAGCCTAGCCTTGTCTTGATGTGGGTTTCTCAATCCAGCAGTGCATAATAACTGCTCTAAATGACTGCAATAAATCACACTGAAAGTGCTTTGATGATAGATAGATAGATAGATAGATAGATACTTTATTGATCCACATAAGTGTACATAGAACCAAAGTTAGATGAGTTTACAGAGTACAGAAACACAGCAAACCTGCACTGCATGGATTGGAGACCCTGGAGCAAAATTGAGCAGCCCGCCAGGTCTTAATTTTGGAAGTCTTTATTTAATAGGCCTACTAACAATATTTAACATACTTTAACATAATTAATGCATTATTTATACATTTATACTGTACAGACAGATGCACATTTATATTGAGCTGGGATGGGCATATTATGTGTAGGCTACTAACACTGACTGCCCATTTGACACTTACCTGACTTACATTGGTCTCTGATCCAACAGATGGCATGTCTCATCAGGGATAGGTGTGTTTCAAATAGGGGGTGTCTGGTCAGGGACAATATTAGACCTAAGCCTTTTCTGTATTTCATGAGAAGGCTCAAATCCACAGATCATTGTTCAGTGCTTCCTCTGGATAGGAAAGTTGTATGCTAGCCTTCTGTGATGTCCATGATCAACAACTGAGAGAAACTGACATATAGCAAAACAAAACATCACAGAACAATCTATTTCATTGACTATGTGTGTGTAGACGATAGCATAGATCAGGTAACATCAATGAGAGGGTGGTGTATAGATACATATATAACCAGCTACAGAGCTTTTGACCTGTTCAAACTTCTGGTCATGGAATTAATTTTCAGGACAAGCTTGTGAGAAAAGCTACCTCGGAGCACCGCCTCCGCTGTTGAATCCCACCCACCTCAGACTTCCAGTGCTCCAGTGTTCTCCTCTTCCCTGTGAAAATTCCTGTAGGAAGACCGACGAGGCACCACATTTTGGCACTGTTCTCAGAAAGCGTGAAAATAACAGCACACGAAGAAATTACGATTACCAATTTCAAAGCATTTTTAAGGTGGGTGCTTGTATGAGTTTTATTCAGTTGCATGTTGATGTATTGGTTGATGTAAGCTACAACTGCTAGCTGCCTTGGTTGAATCCCTTCACTGGCATGCTAACGTTACTCTGAAGGTGTCGAATGACATTCAACACGGTAGAATTTTGCAAGAATGCACATTAGAATTATCGATACAACAATACCTATTTTACAATTCACATTTGCTTGTCCTATTTGTATGAAAGTCAGTCTTTATCATTCTCGCGATGGATTGCATATTCCTTTGTGCACATTTTTTTCTTTGACATGTTTGAAAGTTTAGGGGTGAGCAATGCTGAAAATGTTAGCTAGTCGTTGTCCAGGAGTATGGATTTACACAGATGTAACGCTAATTAGCACATACTGTAGGCCTATGTTTTCATTGCTGAATTATATTGGAGTCTGTTCTAATTCTCTAGCGTGACTGACGAGATTCTCCTCGTAGTAACTACCAATATCCTACTATTCTCACTCACTACTACACAATGGTGTAGAGTTGCAAAAAAGTTCACACAACGCATCTCGAAGGTATTTTGGACTACTCTCCACATTGTTGTCCGAAAGTGGAGAATCGAATGAATAAACCCGAAGTCGGCAGAATAACTTAATCTGTATCAAGCATTGTAACCTCCAGATCCCTCTGTTCATTCCTCATGATGAATGCCCCAAAGGTGCACGTAGGCTGTGTAAAACTCATGTCAGTCAGTGTCATTCAAAGTAAAAATGAAATAATTTGTGCAACATACTATTTGTAGGCTACTCTATCCAGCTGTGTGCTGTAGGATAATATCAGCATCGAGTTGAGGCCAAAAACATGTGGAATACTTGATGTGACTAATATTCTGGGAAATGTCTGAGAGAGAGCATTTCTCCATGCCATAAACCTTCTTGCTTGAACATCTGATGTGTCTGCTCTCAGCCTCCTCTTCCCATGAGATAAAAATCTGTTCTTCCTTCAAGTATATTTGGACGCTTCCCTAGACTGTTCTCCCCTCAACTGCTCTAGCTGACTGTAACTTCTGCTATTCATTTGAATGCTCATTTATCCACAGGTGCCCTCCATCACCTAGTAGCCTACAGATTAAAGGTGCAGTCATCGATAGCATAGGATGTCGCGTTTGTTTATGATTATGTTTATATTTAAATTTATAAACTTTTTTTTGTCCAAAACAACGTACATTATATTTCAACCAAGGACCAAATGAAACACACCAGAGAGGTAGCTCACCCCTCTGTTCAGTATTCCCTGAGAAACGTTTTTGTTTGGGGGCCAGGTTGCCTCCACTTTGTTTGTTTCCAGTTTTCGGAGCCTGGGCAGCCTACTTTTTTTTTACAGTGATACTCACGGAATGAAATTGCTGACTGCACCTTTAAACTCTCCTATCAGCATGGCTGAGTGATAGACAGTAGAGTGGCCATGGCAGAGGCAGAGCATCCGCTTTTGAGAGACCGAACATCTGTTTTCCTCCAGTACTCCAGTCTGGGCAGGGCTGTCCCTCACGTCGCTCTGTTGCTCTGTGTGTGTTTTTTTTTCACTCCCAGCCATAAAACAGCAGTGAAAAAAAGAACAAGGGGCATGGTTGCTCTCGGCACATAGCGCAGTGCTAGCGCAGGGTCAGGCCAGTTTCATTAAAGCCTCTGCCTCAGCCTCACATTTTCCACCCTCGGAATAGAAAGCTCCGCGGCCGGCTTGCTGTCGAACACACTCTTCCGTGATAAATCCCATAATAACCACCAGGGGAGGTTCCTCTCTGATTTACAGGCATCCCAGGATATTGGTTCAAACACACACACACACACACACACACACACACACACACACACACACAGGAAAACATCGTTGTGAGCCCATTTAAGTGAGGTCTGGGAACAGGAGATTTCAGCGAAGGGGGGTGAAGTGTTCAGAATAGAAATGTCCAAGAAACAAAAGAGAATTTCAAATGTAGGACCAGAGATGTTTCCAACGATCCACTTCACAGATCCAAATAATTTTTTCAAATCAGCACTGCATATGGTTGTACAGTATGTGTGGGCTTTATTTTTCATATGCTGTTGATCAAATATCCAAAGGAATTCTCCAGGACTGCTGTAATACATTATGGCACATGATGACAGATTAAATTTCTGTTCTGAGAATGAATCCAAGTTGCACTCCTGTAAGCAAATTTGAAAGCTGGCTATTGGTGGTCTGGTTTCATCCCACATCAGACCTACAGGCTTCTCTCGGCCTGTGTGCAGTTTTCAAGGATCCACTGAGGGGAAAGCTGTGGCTTACTGTTTTTATGGGAGAAACAACGCTCAGATACTAACGAGTCTGAATGGGAACACTTCACTTTTCATTGGTGTGTGTGTTCATTGATGATGTGAGAACTATGGGAGTATCCTGGAACATTGCTTGGGTCAGGGAATGGCAGCAAGTGTGCAGTGATGGGTACCAGTGGATGTCATCAGTGTTTATTTCTTGTCTTCCTGGTGACACATGATGAATTCTCACCTCGTCAGATTTGCCCGTCTCCCCTGCAGTCTGGAGGTCAAAACTGAAGCCCAGATCCTAACTCGCTCTCCCCGTGCTCCGACCAGCTGGCTACTCGGCAGATGGTCGGCTGGTTTTTGTCTTTTGCCACTCATCACACCCCCACTGGTTCCCTCTCAATGCTAAACTGCCACCACAAGGGAATGGACTTCACTTCACTACCCTCTAGCTGAAACATGTAGCCTATAGGCCAGTCATATTAACACGAATAGGAGACGTCAGAGCAGAGGCAGACGTGTCTCCTTAGTTCGACCCCAGGTTCTGTTTGCCGTCTCTTTGTGCTTAGAGTGACTTGTGTGGCTTGTGTGGGCATACCAGCCAGTGGGAGTGTGTGCAGGGTTGCCATGACGACTCCATATTTTTCAGAGGGAACCAACCCATCTGCTTGCTAGCTGCGTGCACCCCCCCTGTCTGTCTCAGACAGTTATGTGTGTGTGTGTAGGTGCATCTTGTGTGCCTGTAGGCAATGCCTCGGCCAGTGCGAGAAAGCTGTCTTTTGTTTCTCTTCCTGTGCGAAGTATCAACATCCTGCACACTCCTTAATCCCGCCAAATTTCTGCACACTTTTGGTAAATATAGCGCAGGAGGATATTCTCTATCAGGAGATCTCTTGCATGGAGGCTTTTTTTTCACTGGTGGTGCGCCTGCCTGCATGCCAAATTGACAGTGTACCTACAATCAGTCGAGCCAATGCATTCCTCACTGCCACACCCGGTACTTAAATCACTCGTTGTGTTTGCTCATTCTCCAGGCCTCTCTCCTTCCCTCCTCCTTTTCTTCTTTGCAAATGGGCACCACTTTTTTTCTCTCTTTTGTGTGCTTCCATCCTTCACTTCAAGTTTTATCTCCAAACATACCCCTGTAGGCTACATTTTATGTGGTCATATTTCTTTCTTATGTTCCCTCAGTCAGAAATATTTCTCCATTATTTAAGAAGAGGACTTTTTCTCTCTTGCTTGCCTCTTGATCTCTCTCACACAGACCCCCCAATACACACACACACACACACACACACACACACACACACACACACACACACACACACACACACACAGAGACACAGAGACACACACACACCCGTCACACTGCATGTCCTAATCGGTTTGGAAGGATTTGGAACTGGGTGCCCATGACTGATACAGCCTCTGTTCTCGGCAGCTCCAGTCTTTGGCCGATTAATCAGTCGGTGGCAGCAGACTAGGAGCTGGTCCTCAGCCTGGCAAAGAGCAGGCAGGCAGCACTGGGAGAGCTGAGCCTGTATGAGAGAGAGAGAGAGAGAGAGAGAGAGAGAGACTGACTATCGGCAGAGAGAGAGAGACAGCGTGAAAGTGCGAGAGAGAGAGAGTCCGAGTCCCCAGTTCTGATCACCCAGGCCGACCCAGTTTTCATCTCCCCAGCCCTTGTCACCTCCCAGCATCATAATCTGAGGCTTTGGAGCTCATCAGAAATGAGGCTAAGTTACTCACTTTTCATAGTGTGGTTTATCATGCGCATTAGGCTGACAGTCAGACATTTTAAAGCTGTCATAGAAAATGCTCCATATTTACTACACCAAGACATGACAAACTGCACATGGTCTTGACCTGACCAACAGACAGAAAAGTATGGTTCAAACTGTGTGTGTGTGTGTGTGTGTGTGAGAGAGAGATAAGATTAGATTAATCTTGACTGAGCTATGGTCTGAGGCAGTCATGATGGTATTCCCATGGTGGAAGTCTGGTCTGCTGTAATAGATTCAGTCAGGCCAGGCCAACACTTCCAGGTGTTATGTCAAGGGCACGGGAGTATTTCTGGAAATCAGAAGACATTAAATGGATTGTCTGTCAGTAGCTGGGGTCAGCACCATAATCCAAGCCAGGCTCGATATTTGCAGGAGGACAGGACCGAGAAGAGAAGGTGAGCATGTCAAGAGATTAAGATCCAACATGTGCTGTTTCACATTGAAAAATATGGATCCGACCATTAGGAAAAATGGGTCTTTTGGGTCAGGGTCAGGTTTTTTTTTTCAGGTTTTTTTTTCTGTCACAGTAAAGACTACAGTTATTGTTACATGTCATAGTTCCACAGCTTGCAACATTCTCTTCTCTTGTTCTGGACATTTTGGTTACACTTTGGAAGCAGTGTGTTCTAACAGTTCACAAAGATTCAGAGTTGGTTTGACAGTAACTGATGTTGTGCTGCTCCCTGTTTCTCATGGCTGAGGGGTCTGTAGATAGCACTCATTGTGAACACCACAGAGGGAGCTGTCAGCTCCGACTGTCAAACACTCAGATATGGAATTAGATAGTGTCATGGAGACTGCAGTGTGCACTCTCTCTCTCTCTCTCTCTCTCTCTCTCTCTCTCTCTCTCTCTCTCTCCCCTCTCTGTGTTTCTCTGTCAGCAAGCTCAGCAGAAGGGCTTGCCTCTGACTCCCCCCAAAGGGTTCTCTGCTTTTTTTTCATTTTACATCCTCCAACTCTCCCTCTTTCCCTTTTAGCTTGTCAGCTTAATTGGTGTTAACCGATTAAAGTTCTCTTCCCCATAACAGTTTTCATCACGGTTGTGGCTAGAAACTTGGCAGCTTTTGACCCAGCCTGTGACTCTGACGGGCTACAGAGTGAAAAAAAAGAAGCCCTTTCAAGCCTTTAATCAGTGAGTCAGTAAATGAGACATAGCACTTGAGTATGCCAGCATTCCTGAAGAACAAAGCTGTGTGTGTGTGTGTGTGTACAGTGTGTATGTCTGACCGGGCCATTCCTCCCCCCTGCCAGGAGGACTGTGTGGACACCTCATTGGTGTTGTTGGTTGTAATCCCAGCTGTTCCCAACTGCAAAGATCCCTGGGATGATTTTGAGAAATGGAGGCGACTTTGAATGTTTGCCAGCGCTCTGTCCACTGAAGTCTGATGAAGCTCTGATGAATAAACTCAAGGGTGGTGAGACAGAAAATGCTAAAGCTGGTGGACACAGTTTTGTAGCACGGTGAACTGACTGGGGACCTTTTTCCCTCGCAAATACCTGCCATTATGTTATTTTGTGTGTGTGTGTGTGTGTGCGTGTGTGTGTGTCTGTGTGTGTGTCCGTGTGTCCAAATTCCCTGCAGTCCAGCAGTCTGCTGGTGGAGCATTGCTATCATATGATCTTGCAGCCATTCCACTAGCAAAGCCAAGGAATGGTGTGCACTGTTTATTTTTGGAAGTTTTCTTTTGTCTATGTTTTTTAATAAGTAGTTTTCTGTGTGTGTGTGTGTGTGTGTACTGTATGTGTGTGTGATCTGGAGTGAAACAATTAAACAATGGCAGTCGGGGAATTCAGAATGATCTGCTTGCTTGGCTACAGACCTCCTCTCTCTCCTCCGCCTTTGTGAACTTTTGCCTTAAAATGTGTACCGAGGCTCAAACTCCTCACATAGCTCAGCGCTGCTGGGTGATTTGCTGCTTTAAATAATAAGGCTAATTATTCAGCGTATTGGTGGAGATTTTCTTCCGGACCCTGGGGCCAGCGATAGTGTTGCATCACCCCCAGAAGCCTATAAGCAGTCTGCCAGATGTGACCAGTGGCTGGAGCGGATGAGGCCTAGCAGGGACGTGTGGCTTTTGCAGAGAGAAGGCTGTGCCCGCTGGCTTCTGGGTAAAAAAGAAAGCTGCCCACTTCCCCGAGTCCATGAGTGGCCTAGAAAGCGAGACTGGTTGACCATGGGGAGGAGGAGCAGGGCTTCTTTGCATTAAATGGACTCGAGCGTTTCTTGATAGACTAATAGGCTCCAGATGTTGTGGGCCAAATAAATGCATGCAGTATTTAGTGAGTGAATATATGTGTCTGTGTGTGTGTGTATAGACTGGGTTTTATAGATGGGGAATGAAAATAAGGAAGAGGTCCCACAAATCAAACCTAAAGAAAACCTCACTGAGGAAAAACACTTTTCCTGTAGCAGCACATGTGTGGTGAGGAGGGATGTATGGTGGAGGATAATTATAGGACCCCCCTCTGTATTTACCAGCTGAGTCAGGGGGATTTGCCTTGATCAGGAAATATTTGGAACCAATCCATGCTTACACACACACAGACACACACACACACACACACACACACACAGACACACTCACAACCTACTGATAAAATGAGGTCTCGTAAATAAAGGAATGTGTTTTTACTATTGTCCTATTTCACTGCTGAGGGTAGATGAGAAAACCATAGGCACTATTTATTTTCTACTGGCATGAGCCCCACAGTTTTAATGCTCAGATTATGTTAAGAGGGGAGGCTTTTGGAAGGGATGGATGCCTGTCGGTATAATCAATGGCAACTGGCGAGCCAGCCGGTGGCTCTCTGGTGTCTCGCCGTAAGTCAGCGGTGCGCTGTTGTGTTTTTTGGGCCTTTCAAGACTCCCTCCCTCTCTCTGACACTCTCAGGAACATACCACTTGGGTATCTTTTGGATATATTTTTCAAAATGTCCTCAGTCCTCCCTCATTGAAGGATTGACTGCTCATGAAACATGAATCGATCGTATTTTTCAAGGTCCTTGACAAAACAATGATCATTTTAGCAGACGTGACCTACTTGGTCACCCTCATCGCGAGGGAGGCATTTCTTTTCTCGTTTAGGCTAACTGTGGGTGTTGCCCCTGAAACCATTTCCCCGAGGGAGTGTGTATCATAAAGTCTGATCCCTTGGTGTTTTTTAGCCCCCTGTTGGCTTATTAGCAGACAGATTTAGGGGGCTTTAATGCTCAATTACCCTGGCCTTAAAGCCACTGCTGATTACCCATAATTCCAGTGTAATGGCTCCGCAAACCCTGATGCTACCCCCTACCCCCCCTCGTGTAGGGGGGCTTGTACGGAAAGTCTCGCAGCCTTCACGTTCACACAAAAACAGAGCATGCTGGGTCTTGAGTCAGGGCTGTTGGCAGGTAGCAACACACTTGGTGCAGTTCACTGCAGCTTAGCGCTATAATTAATTCCCAAATAGATAGCCTGGGTCAGCGCATTGTTCCGATCGTGAAGTCTCTGACATTTTTAACAGACTCATCATCCTATTTTATAGCTGGAAAGGGCTTGGAGTTGTATCGCGTTACTGAAATGCCTGAGCAAGCATGACATGGCGTAACATAATCATAAATCGTTTTATGAAGGGAAACGCTTTTTGCTCTTACCTGGGCTACCTTTTTGTCTAAAATCAGCATTCAAACCTTAAGTATTCTGCACAGGGCCAGTTGCTTTTCAGACACACATCTGCAGTGGGGGCAGTTGTTTATACAGGATTTTTGTTGGCTCTCCTCGGGCCCATATTCATTTACATTTTTGTGTGTGTTTTTGCTTGACTGTGTGTGTGTCCTCAAAGGCTGCAAACGATCTTGTTTTTTGGGAGATGGATCTGTTTTTTTTAGCAAGAAACACACAGTATGCAAATACAAGCAGCCCCCCTCCTACACACACACACATGCACACACAAACACACACGCAGACAGACAGACATGCAGACAGACAGACAGACATGCAGATAGACGGACACATTGGGAGATGGATCTGTTGTTTTTAGCAAGAATCACACAGTATGCAAATACAAGCAGCCCCCTCCTACACACACATACATGCACGCATGCACACACGGACGCGTACACGCACGCATGCACACACGACGCACACACACACACACACACACACACACACAAACACATGCACACACAAACACACACGCAGACAGACAGACATGCAGACAGACAGACATGCAGATAGACGGACACATTGGGAGATGGATCTGTTGTTTTTAGCAAGAATCACACAGTATGCAAATACAAGCAGCCCCCTCCTACACACACATACATGCACGCATGCACACACAGACGCGTACACGCACGCACGCACGCACACACACACAGGTACACACAACATAATGTACACAAGCAGTGCTCACCTTCCTGCCGCCTGCTTGCAAGCTCAATTAATCAGCCTTGGCCTTTAAGTCATGACTGATTAATAGCCCTCCAGTGCGATCATTACCGCCACTGAACAAACTAAATTTGTGAAACAATCTGTGTAAATCACCACCCCTGAAGGGAAAAACAACCTGTTTTTGCTTGTTTGCTTTTGCACATTTGCTTTACTTGGTCCAACGGTACAATGTCTTAGGCTACACTGTGGGATTTATTTTAAGAGCAGCCCCTATATGACTGACTGACTCTCACACAGAGATTCTTACCTGAGCCCTGTGATAAACGAGAGGTGCTCTTTTGGGGTCTAGTGCAGCTGGTACAGTATGTTGTCGGAGGAGGTGAACGTTGATGAGGGCAGAGAGGGGGTACCTTAATGCTATTTTGGGGGGTCTGAGGTGAAGGCTCAGGGCAGGTTGGCAGTTGGCACTCGTAGGAGTTGTGGTCTAGAGTTGGCACAGGTTTGTTGTGCAGTGGGCACCACCTATGTGGCGTAGCCTATTGGGATTGCCACTCTGCTCTGGGTGTTTCACTGTTGGCATTTGCAGAGGGAGAGTATACTGTGTGATGCTATCATCTGTGCTGTTGAGAGGTGGTGGGATTGAGACCGTGTGTAGTGTACAAACACTGTGTTTGTGTTGGAAGTGGAAAAGTGTGCTGTGTGATGTTTTCATATTGATGTGCTGGATTAGAGGATGTGGATTCTCAACTGTATATGTGCACTGTTCTTAGAGTGTTGCATTACATTGGATATCGTGTGTGTGTGTGTGTGTGCATATGAGCTGGCCTGTAGGAGTTAGGCTTGTGTAATCTCATCAGTAGCAGTGATGTTTTGTTGACCTGTGTTATGTGAAAGCCGATGGAGGTGTAGTAGTCTTAGTGCGACTGAGGCTGGTCAGACACACTCACCGACCGGCCAGACGTTATCAGATGTTAGACCATCGCCTAGGTCTGCACTCGCCATTGAAGTGATTTGGTCTGGTCTGGTCACAGAATCTTAAAGAGAGATCAGGTTTGGTGTGATGGGCCCCTTTAGAGAAATCTGGTCTGGTCTGATCGCAGAACCCTTTTATAGAGATCTGGTCTGGTCTGATCGCGGAACCCTTTAGAGAGATCTGGTCTGGTCTGATCGCGGAACCCTTTAGAGAGATCTGGTCTGGTGTGATGGGCCCTTTAAAGAGATCTGGTCTGGTCTAATCGCTGAATCATTTAGAGAGATCTGGTCTGGTGTGATGGGCCCTTTAAAGAGATCTGGTCTGGTCTAATCGCTGAATCATTTAGAGAGATCTGGTCTGGTGTGATGGGCCCTTTAAAGAGATACGGTCTGGTCTAATCGTTGAATCATTTAGAGAGATCTGGTCTGGTATGATGGGCCCTTTAAAGAGATCTGGTCTGGTCTAATCGCTGAATCATTTAGAGAGATCTGGTCTGATGTGATGGGCCCTTTTAGAGAGATCTGGTCTAGATGCCTTGAACATTTGTCGGGCGTTTTTTCCTTCATATCTCCGATAGTTTTCATTTAAAAAAACAAACAAACATATGGTACAGGATCATCCAAGTGTATACCCTACTATAGCCTGACTAATAAGCGCAAGTTGTAGCTATTTCCCTTAGTATGATTGACTGCATACTTTGACTTTCCTTGAGTAAGCATTCAAATTATAGTTGTCACACTTTAAAGGAATGTGATCCAGAAATCCTAAAAGTGTTTCAATACACTGCTTTGAAACGTGGTTCAAAATGTTGTGACCACGGGTAAGTGACTCTTCGGTGCATTTTTACCAGCCTGTGGTGACAGCAAGCTGGTTCAAAGATTTAGAGCGGGGCACGTAGCGCTGTAGAATCTTTAGTAGCAACCCAACTCCACTGGTAAGACAAATGTGTGCCGGTCAGGTAGGCCTTTTGTCGGGAGAAAAAAAAAACTGATCATAAAATGGAATGGAATGGAATGATGGTGTTGTACAAATGTAGTGGAGTAGAAAGTATACATAATTGCTGCAATATGTAACGAAGTAAAAGTCAAAAGTATGCACTATAGATTCTACTTGAGTAAAGTATACGTGGAAAAAGTACTTCCAAAGTATTGTACTTCGCTACATTCCACCACTGTTCCCCTATTATGGTGTGAAGGATCTCTATAAGCCAACAAGTGTCAGGCTATGTTATGTGGGTATGTACCTTCTCATTGCATTTGTTCTTAGCATAGGCCCTATGCTATGCTATGCTCTGTTTTGGGAGAGCATAGATTGTGTTTGTACTTCTGAGACGCTTACACCTAACACTCTAAAACAAAGTGTCTAACGCCCATCACTAGACCTGTGGCTGTTGTGTCTGAGTTGGGGTTAGATAGCCCATCCCCTCAGCACGCATATTAACCTTCTGTCAACCTGATTGGCCCAACCAGACCAGATGGCTTTTACACCCCTGTGTGTGTGTGTGTGTGTGTGTGTGTGTGTGTGTGTGTGTGTGTGTGTGTGTGTGTGTGTGTGCGTGCGTGTGTGCACGCGCGTGTCCTGTGGACCCCACTTGCCCTTGTTTTCCCTCCTAAGCTGTTTGTTAGGAGTTTGAGGGCTGGTAAATGGGCACCCGAGAGCAATCAGGGAGTAGCCTAGCGGCGGTGCCCGTTTGACCCCAGCATGATCTCACTCCACCCTCAAAATACACCAATCTGCTGGTCCATAATCCTCCTTAGGTCATAGAAGTGGGGGCTGTTTATGTGATGATGGTTGCACAGTTTACTGCGGTTGGGTTAGACGTTAGCATGATTTGTAGTTTGACTAAAGCTCAAGGTTATTTGTAGCCTAAGAAACCTAAAGATGATTTGTAGCTTGCTTGAACCTTAAGACAATTTGGATTTTAAGGACATTTTAACAGCATGTGAAGTGTGCACCACTTTGTTAAGCTGATTTTTACCATGATCTTTTCTCATCAGATCACATGTGTTCATAGTAGACATTTTGAGTGGACAACTACCCTGACCATAAAAAGCTTTTCTCTGATTAGAACAAAATTAGTTTTATTTTTGTGCAGTTTCAGATCATTTATTCCAGACATAGTGCAATGCATCAATCCTTTGCCCTTTCCTTTCCAGTGTACTGTGCTGGTAGACAGAGTGCAGAGCGGAGTGCCCTTTTCCTGTGAAACTTTGGTCTGTTGGAGAGAATGAGAGGCACTTTGAGAGTCTCAAAGACTGGACTCTGTTGTCAATTGTCTTGTCCGAAAGCCAGAGGCTGCCATTTAAAATGTTGCAGCCTTGACTGCCCGCCTGGTAGTTGAAACTCCATACTCTCCACTCCTCATCTCTTTCACCCTCACTCTCACTGGCTGTTTCCCTCTGCCATCGACTGATCTGATCCGAGTTCCTGAATAAATGATGACTATTTGATACAGCGTAGCACTCTGGGTTTGGACCCTTAACAAAGTAGAACTCAAGGTCAGCTCTTGTGTGTTGTTTCATTTGTGTGTGCACTGTGCACCTGGACTTTAAAATGACCTCAAAATGGTTTTTGGATGAGTCCATGCACCTTACAAAAATGTTCTAACAGTGTATTCAGACAGTGTATTCAGATTCTATGCACTTGTAGCAGATGTGTCAGTGCAGGAGAACAGCTGTTGTTGAAATTAGCATTCTTATTCATTCAAATTATTTAAATGATTGTTGATGGCTGACATTTTGTGCTTGTGGTTGTCTTTGGTGTGTGAGGAGGTAATTTGTATGATTTCTGTGCATTGTGTGTTTGTGTGTGTGTGTGTGTGTCTGCGTGTGAACTATGTAATGCATGCTGCTAGGCCGCTGCAGAAAGGTGCGAAACAGACACATTCCTTTCAGTCTGCAATTTGGCTGAATGTAATGAGGCTTCGCTTGACTTCCTACCTTGTGAGCTTAAGCTAAGGTTCTGCTGCAGTTCAACAGGCACTGCAGCCTTTGATCTACTAATTGAAGTCCAATGCATTTAATATGGGAACGATTGTAGTTACAGTCTTCTATTAGACTTGTATCATTATTTTAGTGTGTCTGTGTGTGTCTGCGTGTCTGTGTGTGGGAAAGAGGGAGTGGGGTATGACGAAGTCAGAGAAACTTGGAGCCTCAATTTTTTTTTTTATGGCGCCAGCTCATTCTTGACGTGTGTTGAAAGATCCCATCACTCCTAAATTTCGTGTGTGTGTAGTGCATGGGTGGGTCGACATAAATGAACACATGTGTGCCTTTGAGCACATTGGTCTTGACTCTTGAGTTAAGTATGGGCAAATAGGAAAGACAAACTGTGTACTTGTGTGTGTGTGTGTGTGTGTGTGTGTGTGTGTGTGTGTGTGTGTGTGTGTGTGCGTGTGTCCGTGTGGAGTCATAGGTAAGGAATGTGGCGTGCAGTGGGTCACCTGACACCTGTGCTGAAGGAGGAGGAGGTAGAGGAGGAGGTGGTCTCAGTCCCCTGAGGTGGGGAGGAAAATAAGTGGCTCTGATTTACAGCTATCCAGCAGGACTCAGACAAGTGAGCCCCACGGATCACTGGCCCTGTCTCCTGGAATAGCCGGGAATAATAGCACATTGCCATGGTGACGTTGGCCCAGGCCCAGAATATTCCCGCTCTTCGCAAAGCTGAGCTAAGCCATACCTTGTCCTTGTTGAAAACAGGGGACGGCACCTAGACGGATGAGGTCACACAGAAGAGCCCTTTTGGAAAATCAAGGGATCCTTTAAGTCACAACAAGAGGAAACTTCTTTCATTTGGATGAGACTAGAGTTTGAAGTAATCGCCCATAGCCACTTCAAACTTCCTGTGAAAGACAATTCTGTTGCATTTCGTGTTTCAAACACAGATGTTGTGCTTTAGTACTTGTATAACTAAACTTTCCAGAAAGGCTTCAGTGGACTGTTTCCTTAGTCAGTGACATGTCGAGACCCCCCCCTCCCCTGTCTTTCCTGCAGACCGACCTTGGCTGTAGCCATAAAGCCCTCGCTTCCAGGCTGCCTTTGATCCAAGATCTAGAAGCCAACTATCTCCTCAGTGTGGGAGCGCAGTTAGGGGTGTGTGTGTGTGTGTCTGTGTCTGTGTCTGTGTGTGAGTGTGAGCGCAGCTGAGTGTGTGTGTGTGTGTCTGTGTGTGTGTGTGTGGGTGTGTCTGCGTGTGTGAGCGCAGCTAGGTGTGTGTGTGTTTGTGTGTGTGTGAGAGCGCAGCTAGGGGTTGTGTATGACTGTTCCAGTGGTCCTCTGCTCCTCTGTTGAAGTTCAGCATCTCCAGAGTTCACAGTGGTGGTGACATGCCTGCCAGGGGCATGGAAGTCAAGACCCCTGCTTCAGAGATTAGGGTTTGATGAATCTCTGCGTGCAAAGTCCTGTTTACAGAGCCAGTTCTCAGGGTCCTTTTGATGTTTCACAAAAGCTCTGGCTGGCCCTGTTTCAAAGCTGAACGTTAAATTGAATCCATTTCATACAAGACGGAGGAGTCGGAGAGAGGGAGAGAGCAAGATGTGAGAGACTGGAGGGCTGTGTAGTCTGAATTTTTAAATGAGTTGTAGTCTGGTTTGGCTCCATGACCTTAGGCTTCTCCGTTTCTCTCTTTTCCTCTCTCCCACTGCCGCCCAAACTCCATCTTCTCTCTCCCACCCCTGTTCTCCTCTGCTTCCCTTCCTCACTCCCCCCCATTCCCCACTTTCAAAGAGGGCTACAGCAGGGTTTCCCAAACTGTCACATGACATGTTTTACGACCGAAAGTTTCTGCACTCTGACTCTCTCCTTCCCAGCATGTTCTCCCCTCCCTCCCTCTCTTTCCCACTCTCGCGCTCTCTCTCTCTCTCTCTCTCGTTCTCTCATTCTCTCTATCCCCCCCTCTGCACATCTTATGCTGGTTTATAGCCTGGGTCAGCCAGGTGCTCTGGCCCCATTCTCCTCTCATGAAGCAGCTCCTCCTGAAAAGACCCTTGGATGGCCCCAGATGACCAAGCGAGCGGTCACTGCGAGGTTCACGTTCACACCCCTTTCAGCAGCGGTGGGCTGCAGAACAGATAACCCCACTAAGGCCAACCTCTGGCCACTGTCCACCAATGGGGAGGCTTTTTTTTTACAGGGTTTTACAATCCAGCCCTCCCTCCTCCTCTGGAGTATTGTTGGGCTCTCGTTCGCCAAGGTTCGCATGCCCTCAGAAACCTCAGCAGAGCACCGGAGGAAATCCTTTTTCCTGCTCAGAGGGAGTGACGCACTGGCCGCCAACCTCCCCTTTAACAAGTCCTCACTCTCTCACAATCGAAAACGTTTTCGAGCTCCTTCTCTAGGTCTAACCACTTCCTCCAGGGATACTAAATGGTCTGTGGCCTTATAAGGTTTGGTAATATTTTTTGTGTGTGTCAGAACTGAACCTTGACATTTTCAAACCTCATGATAAAATGCCCACGTTGGCTGTTGGGGCAAAGGTAACAGTATCCCGATGTTTGTTTGGGAGTAACGTTACATTATATCTGAGCCGTCTCTGTGCCCACCGCCGCCTCTGTGCTCTCGGATCAGGAAAGGACAGCTGAACTAACAGAGGTGGCCGATGGAAACCACTGGGGTTAGAGGAGCTCATCAGAACAGCTGACCTCTAACCAGACACCAGTCTCCGTTTCATCCTCCCTTTAACTGCCACAAACATGCTTTAGTTCATTCAAAACTAGTAACATTGACATTACATTACACTGTCATTATCCTATTTACATTACATTGTCATTATCCAAAACTAGTAACATTGACATTACATTACATTGTCATTATCCTATTTAAAGATGTAGGTTAGACCTTCATTTGTTCAGATAGACTAAAGCTTTCTCATTAGGCTTACTATTTCTGACCATTTTCTAATGACGTGTTTGATATGTTTTGTTCTAAATCAGCTCACACATATTATTAATTGTGCACTTCACCGCCAGTGATAAGCTATCATATCAGTGGTCAGTACACTTCAGATGACCGCTTATCCAAAAGTACCTTTTGTAATCCCCCTTAACTTTTAGCAGCAGCGGAGTTGCAGAAGTGCTGATGGTAGTTTTAGAGGCGTCCCTGGGGTGATGAATGGCTGCATTGATATGGTAAGTATGGTAATGACTAAATAGTTCACCCATGCCTTACAATGCTCACAGCCCCAGGGCACTGCACAGATGCCGGGCCGCCGTTAGACTTTATTACTCACTGGAGTGAAACTGTTTTATTGGCCTACAAATCTGCTGTGGATGTAGGCTAGATGGTGGTGAGTGAGTGAGTCGGGTGGGAGGGTGAGACACCGTTTGAGAGGACACAGAGAAGGAAATGGCCTTTGCAGACGTAGATGTTGGAAGTGGAACATGGCGGTGATGGTGTAGAGCAGATTATCTGGAAGGTGAGTGATAGAAACCTCAAGGATGTCACACTTAGACATAATGTGTGGGAGAGAGTGAGAGATGGACTAAGACCGGACAGCTATTCTGAGCTGAGTTTTGACACTTAACATGATGTTGCACATACCCACACTTACACACACACACACACACACACACACACACACACACACACACACACACACTGCACACACTTTGCATTCTCCAGTCACCTGTGCTTTGTGTTGGCAGATAGATCCTACTGTATTTCAGATACATTCTTGAGTTGGTGAGTGGTTTTGGGCTGGAGGGTTTAAAGCCATGGCCCTGTTTTAACAAGGACATGCTTTCCAAAGTCAAAGTCAAAGTCAAAGTCAGCTTTATTGTCAATTTCTTCACATGTTCCAGACATACAAAGAGATCTAAAATTACGCTTTCTCACTATCCCACGGTGAAGACAAGACATATTTGACCAATTTAAGTCCACAGACAAACATAACATTCAAGCAAAAAAAAAAAGTAAGTAAATAAGTAAATAAGAGGGCACATATAATAATAATGAAAATAAGAGCAGCAAAATTTTGTTGAAATTGTGCATAGACAGTCAATAAAATACTAGTGCAAATACTGTAAAATACTATAAAAAATACTGTTTGACCTAAGTAATAAAGAAAGTGGCATAGTGGTGCAAGTTATGTAAGAGCAGCAGAAGTGTTGTGTTTTCAGGACAACAACACCAAGTTGTAAAGTGTACAAGTGTGCAAGTGTTCAAGTGTGCAGGTGGAGAGTGCAGGCGGCCATTGTGGGTCCAATGTCCAGGATGTTATGTAGCTGAGGGTGGGGGGAGAGGAGGGAGAGAGTTCAGCATCCTTACAGCTTGGTGTATGAAGCTGTTAGTGAGTCTGGTAGTGCGGGGGAGCGCAGGCTTCTGCACCTCTTCCCAGAGGGCAGTAGATCAAACAGATTGTGAGCGGGTGACTTGCATCACTCACAATTTTGGTCGCCTTTATGGGTGAGGTGGGTGGTGTAAATGTCCTTCAGGGAGGGGAGTGAAGCACCATCGATCCTTCCAGCTGTGTTCACTATGCGCTGCAGGGCTTTCCTGTTGTATTCAGTGCAGCCCGCCCCACACAGCGATACAGCTGGAGAGGATGCTCTCAATGGTGCCTCGGTAGAATGTGGTCATGATGGCTGGTGGAGCACTTGCTCGCCTGAGTTTTCGTGAGGAAGTACAGGCGGCGCTGAGCTCTCTTCGCCAGTGATGCAGTGTTGGTGGTCCAGGAGAGGTCTTCACCGATGTGCACCCCCAGGAATTTGGTGCTGCTCGCCTTCCACCACAGCACCGCCGATGGTCAGTGGCAGGTGTTGGGTGTGACCTCTCCGGAAGTCAACAACAATCTCTTTGGTCTTGCTGACGCTCAGCAGGAGGTTGTTGTCCCTGCACCACGCGGGTCAGATGGTCGACCTCCAACCTGTATTGAGTCTCGCCGCCTCTTGGTGATGAGACCCACCAGAGTTTGTGTCGCCAGCAAATTTCACTATGTGATTGTTGCTGTAGGTTGCAGTGCAGTCAAGCGCCAGCAGGGTGAAGAGCAGCGGACTGAGCACGCAGCCTTGGGGGGCCCCTGTGCTCAGTGTGATGCTGCTTGAGGTATTGTTGCCAACACGTACTACTTGGGGCCTCTGACAGAGGAAGTCCAGTAGCCAGTTGCAGAGGTAGGTACTGAGTCCTAGTTTGTCAAGTTTGCAGATGAGTTGTTGTGGTATTATGGTGTTGAATGCAGAACTGAAGTCTATAAACAGCAATCTCACATATGAGTCTTTTTTCCAGGTGGGTGAGGGCTGGGTGGAGGGCAGAGCAGATTGCATCCTCTGTAGACCGCTTGGCTCGGTATGCAAACTGGAAGGGGTCCAGGGGGGGGGGGAGAATGGCTTTGATATGGGACATGACAAGCCGCTCAAAGCACTTCATGATGATGGGTGTCAGTGCCACAGGGCGGTAGTCATTGAAGCAGGATGGAGCAGTTTTTTCGGTACAGGTATGATGGTGGCAGCTTTGAAACATGATGGGACGATGGCTTGCTTCAGGGAAGTGTTAAAGATGTCTGTGAAGACATCCTTAAGCCCCTGGCGCAGTCCTTCAGCGCATCCACCTGGGATGTTGTCTGGACCTGTTGCCTTACGGGTGTTGATAGCAGCAAGTGTCCCTTCACGCTGTCGGCAGAGAGGCACAGGGGCTGCTCATGTAGAGGGGGATGGGTCTTCTGTGGGCAGGTGCTGTTTTGTGCTTCAAAGCGCAGCAAAGAAGCGGTTCAGGTTGTTGAGCAGAGGGATGTTGCTCTCACAGCTCTGTGGCGCTGGCTTGTAGTCCGTGAGGGCCTGGAATGCCCCGCCATAGGCTTTGTGAGTTCCTGCTGTCTTTTGAAGTGGGTGGTTATCTTGTGAGTGTATTCCTTTTTTTGCTTCCTTGATGCCACGGGACAGGTTGGCTCTCGCTGTTTTCATGCCAGCTTCATCCCCAGCTCTGTAGGCTTTTGTCTCTGGCCCTCAGCAGCCTGAGGACATCCCTGTCAGCCATGGCTTCCAGTTAGCCCGAAAGTGATGATGTCTTTTGTGTGGGTCACATCATCGATGCACTTGGTGATGTAAGAGGTTACAGTGTCTGTATACTCCTCTATGTCTGTCGGTTGTTGTAAGTGGCTGCCTGCTTGAACATTTCCCAGTCTGTTGTGTCAAAGCAGTCTTGAAGAGCATCGGAGGCTCCCTCAGGCCACACTTTTACCTGCTTACGAACCGGGTTTGTTCTTTTTACCCTTTGTCTGTATGCGGGCATTAGCATAACAGTGATATGGTCTGAAAGTCCAATGTGGGGGAGGGGGTGGCTTTGTATGCTCCTTTTGTGTGTAGTGTAGGCCAGGTCCAGGATGTTATCTCTCTTGTTGGAAAATCAACATGCTGGTGTAGCTTTGGAAGTACAGTTTTTAGATCAGCATGGTTAAAATCTCCAGTGAAGATGGTGAAACCGTCTGGGTGTGCCGTCTGTTGTTCACTGACAGCCTGGTACAGTTCACTAAGAGTCGCGTTCTTATCACTGTTGTTGTTGGTAGGCGGGTATGTATGCGACTAGCAGAATCGCAGTAATTTCCCTTGGCAGGTAAAAAAAAGGTCGGCACTTTATGATCATAAACTCTGCCAGTGGTGAGCAGTGTTTTGCATACTACTACAGTGTCCCGGCACCATTCGTCACGGATGTAAACACAGATTCCTCCTCCTCGTGATTTACCTCCCTTTACAATGGCCCCTGTCTGCTCGATAGCATGCTAGCTGCTCCAGTTGTACAGCAGAGTCCGGAATGTTGTCATTTAACCAAGTCTCAGTGAAGACGAGCACACAGCAAAGTTACTTACTGTGCGGTTCGTTGATCTCAGCAGTCGTATGTGATCCATTTTGTTGTCCAGTGATCGTACATTTGCCAGGAATGGATGGATGGTATGGGCGAGTTGGGCTGGCCGCTAGCCTGGCCCGGACGCCTCCGCGCTTGCCCTCTTCTGCTTCCTCGCACCGCTTCCGACGCTCTTTCCGGGGAGGAGCAGCAGGCGAGTCCGGTGTTGTTGCAGGCCGGAGTAGTCGAGTTCCTTTAGCGTCTCTGTTGCAAAGTCCAGAACGCTGCAAAACTTGCTTTTGCAGATGTCGATTAAAAAACTGCCTGCTGTACTTGTAGTACGACGTAGTAAGACAAGACGAACACGTAAAACTTTCGGACAAACACTTTTAAACGAACAAAACACCGTACGGTTGGGACAGAGAGAGGTCGCTTCCAGGGCTTGCATTAGCGTGGGCAAGAGCTCTATTAGTGGTGACACATGTGAAAGACTTCACCCCAGATTCAGAGGCAACCCACCTCGACAAAAATTTTGCTTTTGTCTGTTCTTATTTAGCCCAGAAGAAATGAGGTGTGTGTGTGTGTGTGTGCGCGCTGCATTCGTGTGTGTGTGATAAAGAGAGAGTGTATAGGCCTTTTCACACAGAGATCCTGCTAAATTTGCGGGAAGAGGAGACGTTTTTTTGCCGTCTTTTTGTGTCTGAAAGCGAGATGAAAATTTGCCGGCCTGCTGATCTGTTCACATGATGCGGCATTTTGGGGAGCCAGAAGGCAGGAACAGCTATAGGAAATGAAATTGTGACGTGCAACAGGGGGCGTGTAGAGTGATAGTCGTAGGCCTTATTATGCGTGCGTGGGGCTTCAGATACAGCAGGTGTGTGATTTCAAAAACCATGGTGGGAGAACCGACTGCACTTTGGTTAGCTTGCATTTGCTTTGCTGTTGCTGTTAGAATGTTAGATTCTTGCAATAGATGTCTTCAGACAATAAAAAGTAATTTGGAAGGGAAATTGAAGAGAAGAGTTGCCCTTGTGTTCACTGTGATTTCCCTTTGAAAATCAGAGGTTCACAGGCTACTGTGGCCCTGGTCAGTGGGCCGCCAGCATAATCCTAATGCGACACAGCGCACAATTTATTCATGAAATAATTCAATGTTACAACAATAAAAAATTGGTTTTGTATTGTCTTAATTGAAACATGCTTCGAGCACAAATGATAACCTAGGGTAAAGAGAATGGACATCTCAACATAAGAATACATTAGAAGATGATGATTGGTGTAAACTTTGTCACACGACGTGATAAGCAGTTCTGGCGCTTAAAGCAGTACATCATGTGAGCCAGAGCCGATATGGCCAGAGCTGCTGCTCTGTATAGGTATTCTGTCCCACCCAAATTTGCTGAACTACTTGCGAAGTAGCCTATTATCACAGACATCACATGTATCACACGAAAGAGCTTTTTCTCAGCTTTTAAACGATGTTAGTGGTTAGTTGTTGTGGTAAGACTTTAATTTAATCATATTTTTTGCGCCCTCTCCCTACCCATTCTTCTTGGTGGAATACTTCGCGAACTTTACCTCAACACATGACAAACCATATATCAGAAAAACAGATAAACAGCAGACCTTACCGAACACAAAGGTGTAAAGCATGCCCCTGTACAGTTAGCCATTCCAGAGTAATCCGGTTTTAAATTTGCAGCAATGTCTTTATGCATGTCTCCAACTTTGCGGTTCCTAATGTGTTTAAATTGTTCAATAGGTCTACATGATTTTATAACAGGCCAAATACAAAACAAATGTTACAAATATCGCCTAGATATCTGTAAGCATTACAATCAGAGGATATACATATAGGGCAGACAGACGCTCATGAGTTCATGCTTTGTTTTTTCGCTGGATTTTAGGATAGCCTATGGCAACTGATTGCATTCCAAGCTACAGTCAACTCTAGCAGGCATTGAATGACTGGAGACTTTGTGAATTTATAGATTGACATAATGTGCTGTCTCTGCTATTGCTGCTTTTGATCGTTAGATTTTAGAGTTAGATTTTTTTGCAATCTCCTGTGGTGGGCTGGACATAGCATCGAAATGCCCGCCCAGATTCCCCTTTCCGCCTTGACCCATTCAATGAAAAAACTCGGCAAAATGTCTAGGGGGCTTGGTAGTAAATTTGGCGAGACACTTTGTCCCGCCGTTCCGCCTCGGTCTATGTGAAAGGGACAGTCGTTCCACGATTTTGGTACATAAAATCGCGGCGATTTCGCCAGTGTGAAAGGGCCTTATGTGTGTGCTTATGTGTGCATGCATATAGAGAGTGTATGTGTGTGCTTATGTGTGCATGCATATGTGTGTGTGTGCATTGGAGAAAGCCATTTCTTCCCTGAGCTGCGAGTTGTGTGGCATGAGAGGTAATGGGCTGTGAAAGAAAGGTTTTAATTACAGACCTTGAAACTCATCGAAAATGAGATTTGTTTTTCACATGGGCTGTATGGATATCATGCTGTCATTTTCCATCTAGATTATCCCAGCATGTGCTCATGTTATTCTCTCTGTGTCTGACAGGGAGAGAGAGAAAGGATCTTTGTTTTGCCTTCTGAGTGGATTGGATGTTTCCTGAAGGAATTCTCCAACTCTGCCCGTCTTTTTGTTTCCACTTATTAAATCTCTTTGCTCCCATTGTGTTTAAAGCCTGGCCCGTTTGCCGGTTCTGATTAACAGGTCACGTAATGGTAGCTGGTCCCTTCATTAGTCTGTTTGTTTGTGTGTCTGTGTGCCCATGTGTGTGTCTTCTAGATGACCTGGCATTTACCCTGTTTGGCTCTTAGAGTAAATGAGGCTTGTTTGGCATCACAATAAACACACCATAAAACTTCCTCTCCCAGCCCACGCTGTGGCTCCTTTGTCTTCTCTGAAGTCTCGCTCAGTTGGTCTTCTCTACACTTTCTCCTAGATGTGCCTCTAGCACATACTCTTTACCCGATCACACACACATAGCCTTATGTGTGTCGCTGGTTGCATGAAGTATCACGGAAGTTACACTGTCTCATAGATACACTTTTAGCACAAACTTTCCCTTTACCAAATCACACTCACATATAGTAGTATTGCTGGTTGCAAGGACTATCACAGTTTTAGATACTTTAGATATTTTATTTTAGATATTTAGATACTTTATTGATTCCCAAGGGGAAATTCAAGAAAGTTTTTACTTAATCAACTGATCTTCTCACCCTACAAGCGAGCACTTTGTTTTCAGACATTATATTCACACCCCATGTACTTCCCCACATGACCACCCTCTCCTTCCTCTGCTTACTACTCTCTCCTAGTGTTGTATTCACACATCCCACTGTCTATATGTGGCTAGAATGTGTTTCTGTTAGTCAAACCTGGTGTGAGTCAAACCGAGTGGCAGAGAGAGAGAGAAGTCTGTGGAAGGAAAGCAGAGGAAACAGTGGCATGGAGGGAAAGCTGTTGCCCGTCTGACCCTCATGGTCGTAAATTAGGCCCGTGGGGTGAAACCCCTTTCTAAAGAAAATGCCTCTCCTTCCTCCTCCACCAGCTGCTGATCATGCTGGGCTCATGCTAGGACTGTGCAATTAAAAAAATGAATCAATCAATGAATTAACAATGAGTTATGACTTCCAGTTATCATGAAAAGAACATAATCGAAATATGGCGATTATTTTGCTGCATTTGCTGTTTTGCAACATTGCTCTCGTTTTTGTCTTGAGTTACACATCCAGGGCACATCATACATCTTCCATTTTCACCTGATCATTTGACAGCAGTTTTAACTCCCAATTTGCCCCACCCAACAATACAAACATAAACATATCTTTTGTTTTTGTATTTATCTATCATAATTGTATTTAGTAATTAGACTCACAGTGATTTATACTTCAGTTGCCTCATACTTGTTCCTACTACAGTGGTTTCTTAGCCTTGCTTTGTAACAGAAATGACAGATATTGTTTGGCAAAGGCGGTTACACAACATGGCTGCAGAATATACGGAGCCACGCAGCAAAGCAGTTGCACTCCAAATTCCTCCCAAACTCCTAAGGAAATCCCCTTAGTTTCCCCTCTGTGCACTATCCGGTAGCATTGATGTGTCGTAGAATGACAGAGAAAATTGAGCACTGTATGCAATGCCTGTGCCCTGGACTATTTCCTGCTGACATTCGGTAGGATCAGCTTGTTACTCAAATAATGACAGCCAGCAAGTCAACTGTTAATGCCCTCTGAGGTGCTGCTATTGGTAATAATTTATACTGATAATCTGTTGCCACTGCCCCCGCCATGTAACCAGTCTGAACTAATCACTTTACAGGCTGAGTCCCCTGTTAAGAATTTGAGGCAACATGTACCGCCTATGCACGCATAGACTTGCAATTCATTTCAGTGAGGCTCTCTTCAATCGTACTCTTGCTCTTAAAGGAAAACTCACATAGATCTCTGTTTCTCGATGTCACCAAGTAGTGTGGTTACGGAAAAAAATCTGACCTGGCTCAAGTTGCTGCAGCCAACATCTAGAGTAGCCAGGCAGCAACAGTGCTACACTCTGGGGGCATGATTTTAATACTTTGTGACTTCAAGAAACAGAGATCTATATGAAAAATTGCCGGAGTTCTCCTTTAAAACTATAACTGTCCTCTTTATCACTCAGAGGAAAGGTATGGATCAGTACCAATGCAAAAGGCTATGACTCTTATTTCAACTCTTCTCGGTTTCTATTCTTAGTTTTCCTGTTGTAGGGGCATGAAGTGGCCCGAGGCAAATGCAGAGAGATTACCTTCATTAGCAGTAGCGCTGGTAATGAGTTGCCAACCAGTTTAAATATTCATGCAATGGCGCCTGAAGGGTTACATTGCACCGCAGGTTCTCCCCTCCCAAATGTCGCCACCTGCTGTCAAAGACGGGTTGTGGCCTCGTAGACATTGCAGCATTTCTGCAACTCTCACCTCAGACCCCCAACACAAGGCTTATCAGTATTCTCAGGTTGCACTTTGACAGTTGTGCTTGGTTGCCAGGTTTTGGCAATGAGGTTGACAAGAGTTGCCAGGTGTGCAAATGAGGTTGACGCCACGACTGTCACTCATTCATCACAGGCCACTTGTGCAGAGGACTGAAGGAAGGCTGCAAGTGAAGGAAGGCTGCAAGTGAAGAACTGTTGAGACTGACTGGCTCAGCATGCCCTTAGCTGGCTCATCAAAATGCTAACCGTCTGAGAGACTTACTGGGATTCACTAAGCATGAGATGGAATGGGGAAATATCTGCAGACTTTGTCGGCCACCTCAGGAAACACATCTGTTCTCATTCTTTCTACTATTCCATCTGTCCCATTCGTTCTCCTTTTTCGTCTCCGAACATTAATCTCATGTCACTTTCTGCTATTACATCGCTCTATTGCCTTTCCCCATTCCCACCCCCACCGAACCCAGCCGCTCGCCCCTCATCCAGTTGGACGTCATGCTCTGTTTCCTCTCCTCTCTCCCCTCTGCGTCCCTCCTCAAGGTCCTGTGAGGTTTACCCAGCAGCCCTTGCTGCTCCAGAAAAAGCGGTGGCAGGACAGGGTTCTTATATTCTCTGGCAGACTGCTATAAAGAGAGCGCACAGCAGAGGTATTGTTCAGTGTACCCTCCTCAGTGTTGGAGCTGTAAGCACTGCTGTGCATTTGTAGCCATGGATTGTGAGATCGATCAACATTGATCTCCTGCCCACACCTGTCAAGGGAAGCTGTGCCTGCATTGATCGAGTCATCTGTCTGCTGCTAAGGGAAGGGGAAATAGAGGGAAAATAGAAAAGAAATGTGAAAAAAGTGTGTATTTGAAAATGTTGTTTTTAATGTTTCCCTGTAAGACTTGATGTATTCAAGCGATATTCACTGATATTCTGTATTCATAAGACAGTTTGGATTCTTAAGGTAGACTTCTTAAGAAGTTTTAAGGCAGACTTGAATGAAAGCAGCTGTCCTTTTGAGACCGGGCCCCAAGCAGTGGTCAGTCCCTAGTCCCTCTTCCCATCTCCAGCATGCCATATCCCTAACAACCTCCATCCGTTAGGCTTCGCCAGTGTTTACCTTTCCCTCACAATTTATTCCTCCGAAGAGAAGGAAGGGAAACTGAATCCCTTATGTCCCATTCAACTGGTGGAAAATGCCACAATAAACAGGGACACCTAGGGCCTTTTTTTCTTCAGGTTCTTCTGTTGGAATACTCATTAGTGAAACTGGTGGGGCACTACATGCTGAAAAGTAGGTTGACCATCCTTCTTTCCTTTAAGGCAGCGGTCCCCAACCACCGTGCCGTGGGACATTCCTAACCGGGCCGTAGCCTACGACATGAGTTTAAAAAAATGCATGCAAACTAAACTCTATTTAATTCGCAATAATGTCACGTTTTTACATGGCATAGGCCTATATGCAGTTGTTTGATTGCACGCATGTTTGCATTTTGCAAGGTCTTATTTCTTACGTCTGTCTGTCCCGCCTTCAACACTTTACATATTGTCTTCAGCGCTGCGCAGCCTCAGGTCAGCTCACTTCACTTGATCAGTTCTTGGCGAATGGTAGTGTCACACAAAGTTAGCTAAACTGCTAGAATGAGCAACAAAAAACAAGCATCTTTAGCAGGTCACTGGTCAGAGTGTTCGAGAGCCGCTGCAGAGATTTCTTACAGAAAAAAGTCACCGCTGCACATTTTAGTGATGAGGACTGGGTGCCAAAACTCGCTTACCTGTGTGGCATATTCGGGTTGCTTAATTACCTCAACCTGTCACTCCAGGGGAGAATGACAACTGTCTTTAAACTGGCAGATAAAGTCGCTGCATTTAAAGCCAAGCTTGATTTGTGGGGACGAATGGGGACGGGGTGTATTTGATATGTTCCAAACAGTAGTGGGGGGTTTTGGGAGAGACTGAGGCAGGGCCCTTTTCTCGCAGCTGGTGCGCGATCACCTTGTTGCGCTTTCAAATGAGTTTGAGCTGCTAGGCTACTTCCCATCCTCCAAAGATCCACGGCAAACCAATGAGTGGGTCCGCAACCCATTTGTCAATATCCCGAATAGTCATAACTTGTCAGCGCAGGAGGAAGAGCAGTTGATCGAAATTGCAAATGACGGTGGTCTTAAGAGTGTGTATGAGGAAACCTCTCTGGTGGGTTTTTGGATCAAAACCAAAGCAGAATATCCCGAGATAGCCGTAAAAGCGCTGAAAAACGTTGCTACCATTTCCCCACCACGCATCTATGCGAGGCCGGGTTTTCTGCAATGACTGCAACTAAGACCAAATTGCGCAATCGACTGGACATTTCAAACACACTGAGGGTGTCACTGTCTTCCATCACCCCCTGATGGAACCTTCTTGTTGCAGGGAAACAAGCACAGGGCTCCCACAGATTATATTCATAATGCACGTTTAGTTCCATTTGTTCCCATATTTTGTTAAGCATGTTCACACTTGATAGATGTAGCTTGAAGTTGTTCAATTTTCATAGTTCATATTGTTCAATTTTCACTTCTTCAAGTTCACGTTTTTCACATTTTTAAGAGTTCGTTACCTTCACTGTTAACTGGAGCTAGTTCTTTTCAAGTAATGCATGCACAACACATTTGGAACATGGAACCCCCCACCCCCCCCCCCACGGTCCCGTGAAAAAAATGGGAATCAAACCGGTCCATGGTACATAAAAGGTTGGGGACCCCTGCTTTAAGGTGTTGAACTGGTGCCCTTGCAGTATGGTGGATTAGTCAATGTGGTCACTGCAGGCATTGTGGAGCAGTGGTAACATCACCGACTGACAATCAGTCCACCCAGGATCGAATCCTGAACCCGCCGTTGCGGGTTTGTGTCACTTTGGAGGAAAGCGTCGTCTAAATGTCAGTGAATTTTAAACCCTCTGATGATTAGATGTACTCAGACCCTAGCAGACCCTCACACGCTCACGGATGTGCGAAAGTATAACGCTGGCTAAAAGTCAGCTCTTCTGGGGCAGCTCCCATTGGCTGTTAGGTATGGGTGGAGTGAAGTTCAGTGAACCAGCTGGTCTATGTTTAAATCTTTTCTGCTCCACTGTCTTCCACACCACCCCTGTCTTCAAGGAAACTTTTGCAAACAAATGGAATACCCAAAAGGATGATCCTTGTGTTATCCTGGTCGTCTGAAACATTGGAACTTGCCGGCCAGACTAAACATGTTCAGCATCGTAAATTGGTCTCTTGTCAATGAGGTTTTCTATGGCTTCTATTTTTCTTTTCTGCAGATTCCTAAAGTATACTGTGAGTAAAGCTATTGTAATTGAGGGCTTGTGAAATATTTTCTCTGTTGAGCAGGTGAAATAACATGGAGAGAAGCACAACAACAAACTTTCTCAATGTACAAACATTCATGAGTGGTGAGGTGCTGACAGCTTGGCTGTGTTGATAGCAGTCTCTCGCTTTGGTCTGTTCGGGTTTCCTTTTTGACTTGTTTTTGTCCCCATCTGGCAGACATGTTATTTTTTTTTCTCTCCAGTTGTACTGCACTAGGTCACCAACAAATATGGTTTCAGAGAAAATGAATTTACTCATAATGCTCATGGAAAACATAGCCTGAAGGCTTTCTGGTGCCTTTTGATTTTTATGAGGTTGTTAGTAAGACTATAAGTAGGCTTGGGTATCGAATATCGAGTATTGGTTGGAACCGGGACCATCTTTGCGATTTTCCCGGAATTGTTCAAAAGTTTAAATTTCGATTCCTAGTTTCGATTCCCAGTCCACCGACCGGAAGAACAATCGGCTGAACACCAACGAAGAAGCGCATAGTTCATAGAATTAAAATTCATGGAGAATGTCAGACTATTTCATTCAGAAAGCAGGGTTCCCGCGGATCCTTAAAAAGTCTTAAATACAACTGAATTTTCGAAAGAGAGGTATTAAATGTGCGTATGGGACCGCCAGCGAGTGCAAGAGAGCGAGTGATGTCTCCATCCAGTTTCGTGTATTTAAAACGCAATTGTATAAGTGACTAGGCTATTAGGCTACGGGAGGAAGTGTAGTGGTTGCAGAGTGAAGATGTTTTTCACGGGTTTGGTTAAAGGTGTGAAAACAGTAATAATACAGTAGGCCTATGTACAAAATAATATGCCTGACGTTTTCGTGGTGTAGCTGAGGCCTGAGAGATAGACAGGTAGCCTACGTGGAATGAGGGAGCCTATGGTAGAATGAGCGGGAGAAAGAGTTGGTAAGCCAGTTAGCGATAGGTTGGCCATATGTTCGAATTTAGGCCGGACATATGGATTTTAAAAGCCCTGTCCGGCGCAGCCTGAAGCCAGACGCTCATTTGTTCTCCTTTTTGGAGTTGCGCTTGGCATCTAAAGTCTTTGCTCGGACGCAGCATCGTTTCACAAACTATGGACGTGAAGACTGCTGGTCAAATTATGTGCAGTGCTTCGCAATCAGGAGGAAATACTGTATATGTTAAGTTGATCTGTTTGTAGCTTTCCAGCGTGTGTTGCTGGCCTAGCCTAGGGAAGAAAATATCTGTCTAAGTTATAATAGCCTACCTGTAATATCTGCCAGCAGCTTGCTTGCCAGCGTTTCCCAGTAGGCTAGGCCTACTTCGCAAAAGTTGTGAAATATAACCGCATATTTTTTTAATGTCGGCGACTGCTACATAAAAAAAAAATACGTGCGTTCATAATACGTGCGTGCTAGAGATGAAACCAACAGTTTTCAGCAGGATCATGCGAGGAGGACCTGTCTCTTAATTAATTTAAAACAAGTCAATGGTTTTACAATGTTTCAGTCAAGCTTTGGTTGGTTTAGATACAACTGGTATGCAAAATGTAAAGTAGTGGATTAACTTTAATTTGCTGTGCTGCATATTGGACAATAGATGCACATAGTAAATTATATAAAGTAGGCTTATTAAAATATGTAAATAGCTTAGTCTAACTTTGAAAAAAATATTGAAGGGAATCCAGTCCAGTGCACATGTCTTTGGCAAGTAGCCCTAGGCTACTACAGACACAGGTGAAGAACAGTCAGCCTCAGCAGTAAGCAAAACCAAATATGTACAGCCAGCTTCAAAAGCAAGTAGCCCAGACCCTAAAATTGGGCATTTATAGCTGTGAAGGTAATTCACACACAATTATTTTTCTTTCGCCAAAATATATTTGGTAACTTCTGTAGACATCCAAAATGGGGTGGGGGTTAAAATTAGTAGGGGAAAAAAACTGTTTCATAAACAGTCATATATATTTTTTTGTTGTGGTATAGTCTTAATTTTCATTTAGATGTCTTGAAAAGGTCTTAAAAAGTCTTTAAATTTTCACTTGGAAAATGTGCAGATACCCTGAGAAAGACCGTTGGTTAGCTAGCTCATTTAAAATATCCTAAACTTTTTTTGACCCTGCCTTTAAAAAAAATCGGAATTGAGAATCGTTAGGAACCGGAATCGAAATAAGAAATCGGAATTGGAATCGGAATCGTTCAAATTGAAACGATACCCAACCCTAACTATAAGAAGTCACTGGAGTCTTTTTCACACATAGAAAAGAGGGTTATTGCAACATGACCTTCAATGATAAAAGTGTGGTTTGTTGCCTGGAATATAATCTTGCAGCACTAGCAACGCTCTTTCTGGTGCAGATAAAGGTGTTAAACCACTAACACTATAGCAGGGTCATTCCATGTCACTTGAAGGTACTGTCTGTATAAATCGTCTTGTAAATAAACTACCAGTGCTTTTTCAAAGTTCTCAATGTTTTGTTTTAAATGTCAGGGCCCTCGGAAGTGTGGAGCTACTTTAAGCTTCATAAATAGTGTAAAACAGTGATTTATTTGCATGGCTAGGCCGATGCCCGAGGGCACCCCTCATCGAAAACCTGTTGGTAGCATCGGCTAACTACCGCCAGATTTCGGAGTGCAGGGGACAAGCCGAGATGAGCTATGAGACAAAAGTTCACACTCGGTATCATGTTTCAACACACTTTAGGTCAATATCACACCGAACTTCTCCTTTAAGTAAACTGTTCAAAAACATTATGTATTAAAAAAACAAAACAAAATCACCTATTTAAAATGCTACCCTCAGATCTAATGTCAGACCTTTACTTTGATAGATTTTATTTGTTGTCATAGACATAGACAATGTTCAGTGTTTGTAACTGGTCATGTTAGACATAATTTTAGCATGGCAGAATATGGCAAAATGACAATGAATACTTCACTTTGGTTGAGGACAAGGAAAAGGCATGCATTATGAAACCCATTACTTTCAATGGTGAGCCGTTTGACGGGAGATAACAAAAATAAATAGGCGGTCAATAGTAAAATGACACGTCACAAGGTTGGTGTGTCATGATTCGTGAAGCATTGCACACGCACAGTTCTACCCTAAATAGATGCCAGATAACGTTGCAATATGGCCACCGAGTGGAGGGACTTGCCTAAAAGGACTTTGACTATAGTCAGTCAGTGTTGTTGTAGTTGTTGTTGTTGATGATGTTGATGTTGATATTGATCTTGTTGTTGTTGTCTTGTCTTGTTCTGCCCTTACTGCAGCAAACTGGCCGGTGTGCTTTCAGAAATGACACAGTTTCTATCGCCCCCACATCTCTGACTATAGGGCTGTTTGTCTCTTCTGAGCAAGTCCTTTTTTTCGCAGAGTAAGTGCAGTGTAAGCTGACGCTGCTGTGTGTGGTATAGATGGTTGGTCGAAAATAACTACTGTCTTTTTGCATTGCTTTATTCATTTTATAATGAAGGGTTTCAGCTTGTGCTGTTTCCTGACCAAAGAGGAGATGAAAAGACTGACAACTCAAGAGTTTGTAATGGGGTGCTCAGTGCCCTTTGAAGTATGTGTGTGGACTAGCTATCTCAGCTATTTTAACAATTGATGTCACCGGCCAAATATGTCTGATTCTTTCCGAGAGAAGTTAATAATCTAAAAGTATCCACGTGTACAGACAAACGCACACCACACCATACGCTGCTGCCTCGGCCTGGGAATGACATCACAGTGACCCAGGATTCCTTCACATCTTTCAGTATTCCAGGCACCCGCATTCTACATGCTGCTCATCCTGCGCCGGGCGTTTGCATGTGTAATGGAATTTCTTTATCAGTCATTTTTTTTAATCCATCATATACCTTACAACTAGTTCTATTTCTCTTATCATTTACTGGCTTTCTTTCATCAGCCACTTCACTTAACCATCTGGCAAGTGTCTGTTGCTTATTCCCAGAGTAAGGGTGTGCAGTATTTAACAGGCTCTGATAAGCTCAGTGGATTTATAACCCTGAGAAACCTAGAGAGTGTGTGTGAGTGAGTGAATGTAGGCTATGCGTCTTGTGCATGACCCACTGTTCTACTTGTGGTGGGAGCACACTTCCTTATAAAGTAAGTAAAGTAAGTATTTTATTCATCCAGTGGATTTTTTTTATGCACAGAGTGCAACCCAACCTTTTGTCTGCTCACAGACAGGCTTAGGCCTATATCATGCTACTTCTACTTTTTCATTTAGCTGACACTTTTACCCAAACCATGTGTAAATTTTTACAAGGGCCAGCCTCTCTGGAGTAGCTCAGGGTTAAGGCTCAAGGACACAGTGGACGCTGGGAATTGAACCCACAACTTTTCTGGCTACTTCATGCTTGTCCAGTTCCTTAGCCACTACAATACACTGCACTACCATCATGCAATGTCCCTGTGTTGCAGTGTAGCTGTCAGGGCTCAATGTAAACTCTTAAAAGTGGTTGCCAGCTTTGCCAGCTTGGCATCCAGGCATGAGGTTTGGGTTGCCAAAGCCAACTAAATCTGCTTGCCACTTGTAACAATTTGGTAGCCAAGGGAAACCTGGTAACCATTAATGTCGAGCCCTGGTAGCTGTGTAATTTCTCTGGTTGATCATGTTGCCGTCACAGAGATGATGACTAATCAGGCTGTTGAAAAAGAGATTAACAGGAGGAGAGCTGGTGCCAGCTCTATTCCGCTGGAATGTTGTCCGGGATCGTCCAGCCATAGCCGGTTGAATCCCGGGATCTCTGGGGAGAGTTCCTTTATTTATAGCAGCTTTTAATTCTTGGGTCGGAGACCCGCGATACCACAGTCTCAAGAACCCTGAGAGAGTGCAGGAGCCAAGCACAATACAGTTTCCTTGTTTCTGTGCCGCTGGCTCACTGCAGCTCTGCGGTTTTGTGCGTAGCTTCCTGTGACGATTTATTTCTGTCACTTTTGTCCTTATTGTTTCATTTTTTATGAATGTCCTTACATAGCTGTAGCGCTCCTCGCTCACACACTCTTCCTCCTCCTCCTCCTCCTCCTCTCTTTCTCCTCAACCTCTGTGCCCCAGATTCTGTAAGGCCGACAGGAAACGGGCTGTTTTTGTCCGTTGCCAGTTGTACAGTAGCCTATCTGCTGCACTCTATCTGTGTAAATGCTGTCTTTCCGTGTGTTTCACCATCAAAGGATAATGAGCTGCCACACTCTTACTTGTTGATAGCGGAAAGTGTGTTGTGTGTGTCACCATGTTTTTGTGTCACCATGTTTGTGTGTCACCATAGCTGCGTGTGTGTGTGTGTGTGTGTGTGTGTGTGTGTGTGTTTTTAAAGCCAAACAAAGCTATTGAGGCATCAGTGGAAACTCACTGAAGTGAGCGGAGTTAATGATCAGTGTGTGTGTGGGATAATGAGGATGAGAAAATTCAGCACGGAGGGAATTTAGGACCAACACAGACCAGCATGCTGCACCTGCTTCCTCAATGCTGTGCACAGAACACTGCACCAGTTTCCTCCTTTTACATGCTTTCCACTGTCTTGTCTCTTCACCTTGCACCCGTCTGTGTCGTTGTCTTTAGGGTTTTTGTCCCCCACGTAAACTCGGCAGAGACGTGCGCGAGTGTGTGCAAAGGTGACGCTGTTGCGCTTGGGAAGGAGCTGCGGTCAGGTCAACAGTACCTGCATCTACCCCAGACATCCTCCTCACCGTTTCCAGCGCTAACCTCAAATTCTGTCACCTCGGCGCGTCTCTGAGAGGAGATGAGATCAGTCGCTGCGTTGATTTGAGCCTAACGGTCTTGTTTTGTTTTTAATGTTCCGCTGAATTGCAGACAAAGAGTTGTTGTTCTGTGGCCTTTGAGAAATCTGTCCTTCAGAGGAAGCATGATTCTGTATGTCTGACTATTTTTAGTCAGGGGTAGTAGAGGAGGCGAAACCCTAAGGTCACAAGGAGAAAGGTTTAGTCTGCCTCAGTGGGGGCATCGTCAGGTGACTGCCTGGTCTTCTGTTTGTCTCATGATGCTTGTGTGGGTAAGAAGGTGTCACTCTAGATGCTGTACAGTAGGTGTCAATATATTGATGTGGTTTCATGATGTGCTCTAATTAAAAGGTGGTTCCAAAAGCACTCCTGTACAGTGTTATTTTTATTTATCACCCGGAGAGAAGAAATACTCTTTTCTGATTGGCTGGTGGGGTGGCTATTAATTCTGAATAACAGGACACCGTTCCATATCAATGCTTATGAATGGTAACTATAACAACCATAGTAGGACGACGGTTGCAGCGCTCTAGAATCTTTGGTTGCAGGCTTCGCAACAATGGAATCAACTATAAACAAGCTGTCCATGCTATCGCAGTTATAGGGCCAACGAAAGTTGTACAACAAGCTGAACTAGTGAGCTTCTTTTTAAACGGAACCGCGTGTTTCCTTTGCTTTACAGTGGCAACCGGGTGATAAGCGGGATAACGGCCTTCGAGGTGTGTCCAGTTATACGGAATTAATGGACTCGGCCGCTGCACATTGGGGAGTTTTTTGCCCCTCGCCCTCGTCCATTAATTCCGCATAACAGGATACCTGGGCGGCCGTTATCCCTTACATGTAGCCTACATTTCTGTTGAATGAAGCCTGATACAACCTTGAGGTGATTTTATTTTTTTACTGTTGAAATTGCCTGTTAATGTCTGTCAAATAGCAATAAGGTTTGTCAATTGCAATAAACACACACACACACACACACACACACAGACTCAAAAATGAGCTTTTGCCCTCTTGCATTGCAAACATGATGAGCGTTTTCTTTGGGACGTTGCATACAGAATAGATTTCTCCCCTGTGTGGTGTCCCATCTCCCTCCCTCTGTCCAAGTAGGTGCTCTCGGTTCCATGCGGACACTCCCTCCTCCTCTCCAGGTTATCCTGGTCCGGATGCCTGCCTATCACAGAGAATCTGGCCTCTCTTTCCCGCAGCCCTCCCAACCCTCTCCTCCCGCTGATGGAGCTCAGATTACACACCGCTAATAGGAACCACAAGTGTCTTTCTCTCTCATTCTCTCTCTTTCTCTCATCTCTCACTCTCTCTCTCTCTCTCCCCCCTCTCTCTCTCCCTCTCTCTCTCTCCTCTCCATCCCACTGGCCCTCTCCTTCTGTTTCTCTTCTCTCTCCAGCTGCTCTTGTCCTGTGCTTTTACAACTCCAGTTGGGTAAATGGTTATTTTCTGTCTTAAGTTAGTCTGGCTGCAGTCTGCTAAACATGCTGTTTTAGTTTTTTCCCCTTGTCTCATTTATGTAGGGGAAGTTGAGGATTTTGCAATTGGTTTTGCAGCGTGGAAGGTTTTTTATTTTTTGTCAGTGTTAGATGGCATCATACACACACAGTGTAAAAGTGTGTGTGTCTGTGTTTTTATCTTTGTGTGACATCCTGTCTGCAATGTTCACAGCTACTCTCTGGGCTGACAGCCGGCTGTCATCACTTAGATGCCCTGTCTCCTGCTCCAGATGTGTCTTAGACATAAGAAGGGGCCTTCGCTCCTCTCCTCTCCTCCCCTCTCAGTACGGTAATCAGGGGGCCTAAGTCGTCTGAGAGTTGGCCCTTTCTCCAGAGCCCCTGAGATCTGCAGAGCTGCTTCAGACACAGTACAGGCTTCCCCTCTCAGTGGAGCTTCAGGAAGGAGCAGTGCTAACTGAAGAGGTCACTGGGGCACCTGAACTGTGAGGTCATCTCCCAGTGCTGATCAGAAACTCCAGATGTAGGTCACCACCCCACCACCTTCAATGGGAGGGTGCTGTCTGTGCATATGCTCTGGGTTTGGCATTTGGCATCATGCTGTATATTTAATGCTAAACATCTGTGATATCCAGAGATTGGGTGTCACTTTTTGAAGGTCATCATTTTTTTCTGTCATCACCATTCCCCAGTGATTCCAGAGAGTTCCTTTCCATCTAGTAAATGGAAGGCTTCCATATGAGTAGAAGGTTTTTTTGTATCTTGTCTCATCATGTGTCTCTCTTTCCTTCCATCCTCTTGGGTTCCAGTGAGAGACCTGCTGGCTTTTGCTCCTTAAAGCCAAAGGCTGCTCCCTAGCCCAGTGCTGTTGTTCAGGCCTCAGAACTCTCTCTCAGGCAGTTCTTTAGCCCAGCACTCAGGCCTTAGAACTCTCTCTCAGGTGGTTCCTTAGACCAACACTGTCATTCAGGCCTCAAAACTCTCTCTCAGGCGGTTCCTTAGCACAGCACTCAGGCCTCAGAACTCTCTCTCAGGCGATTCCTTAGCCCAGCACTCAGGCTTCAGAAGTCTCTCTCAGGCGGTTCCTTAGCCCAACACTGTCATTCAGTATAGTATAAGTATAGTATATATACTTTTTTGATCCCGTGAGTGAAATTTTGTCTCTGCATTTAACCCAATCGGTGAATTAGTGAAACACAAACAGCACACAGTGAACACACAGTGAGGTGAAGCACACACTAATCCGGGCGCAGTGAGCTGCCTGCTACAACGGGCAGCTGGGAGCAGTGAGGGGTTAGGTGCCTTGCTCAAGGGCACTTCAGCCGCGGCCCACTGGTCAGGGCTCGAACCGGCAACCCTCCGGTTACAAGTCCAGAGTGCTAACCAGTGGGCCACGGCTGCCCCATTCAGGCCTCAGAACTCTCTCTCAGGCGGTTCCTTAGCCCAGCACTCAGGCCTTAGAACTCTCTCTCTCAGGCGGTTCCTTAGCCCAGCACTCAGGCCTCAGAACTCTCTCTCAGGCAGTTCATTAGCCCAGCACTCAGGCCTCAGAACTCTCTCTCAGGCAGTTCATTAGCCCAGCACTCAGGCCTCAGAACTCTCTCTCAGGCAGTTCATTAGCCCAGCACTCAGGCCTCAGAACTCTCTCTCAGGCCGTTCATTAGCCCAGCACTCAGGCCTCAGAACTCTCTTTCAGGCTGCACAGTCTCTTTCCAACACTGTCATTCAGACCTCGGAACTCTCTCTCAGACGGCACAGTCCAGACATTGGTTTTTGGCCTGGGTGCCTAATTCAGTCGTTCCAGTCTCTCTGAGCTCCTGACACCAAATTATGTCAGCAGGCAAGGCTGAACTGCGGTGATCCCTTTTGTTTTTCTTTTGGCGAGCGCTGTCCGTTGTAAATATAAGGAGATTATGATATTTGCCATTTTCCCTTCCATCTGTCTGGATGCTGCTCCGTTCTGCACAGTCTCTTCCCTCTGTTCTCTGCATTTGTGTGTGAGAGAGAGAGAGACAGAGAGAGAGAGAACTGAGAGGAAGGCGACCATGAAAGAGAAATCAGAATGGTTTATGGAGGGGAGTGTGTTTTGTTTGTTTGCCTTTAGCCTCGTTGCTGTTTGCATGAAGCTAGCCACAGGTTTCCTGTTTTCAGAGCCACCATTTACCTCCCCACACAACAGAGACAGTGTAGGGGGGGTGGGGGGCTTTGGCTAACGTAAAAAACAAGTGTGCGGTTCACACACACAACACAACACTTACCATGTCTGCAATCAGAGCTGTCAAACAGCACAAGGAACTCATCTGTTTTTATTTATTTATTTATTTATTTATTTTCCATTGTCCCCCCCCCAGTGAGCTCAAACCTTTCACATGCGGTCTCCCTTTGAAATTTCAAGAGAACTCACAGTGCTCGCCCCCAGAGCGCGAGAGGGACCGAGAGAATGGCACTTTGTTTGTGTTGTATTTCTGAGTCTATGTCTCACTTGATTAGAGTATTTTTCCTGAGTGCTGCTATACATTAAACACCATATTTTACACCCAAGCACTTGCAGATGAACTTAATGCTCGTGGGAGTTCGCTGATTGGAGAAGGATTTCCCACCCGAGATGAACTGTCCACTTCCACACTCTCTTTCTCTCTCTCTCTCTCTTTCTGTCTGTGCTTCTCCGATTCTCATTTAAACTGTTGCCAGGGTGATGCCTTACTAACGGGACTTACTATCTCAGGCGTTGCCATGGTGCCGGTGCCATTCTGAAGGCCTTGTGTGCGTTGTGCTTTGCCTTGCCTCTCCAATGGCTGTCTGACAGGAGTGGTCCTCTCATCCGTGGCCAGGCCCTGGAAAGAAAGCCTTTCTCTCTTCTTCTTTCTATCTCTCTTTTTCTCTCTTTCTCTTTCCCTCTCTCATTCTCGTTCACTCTCTCACCTGTTATATGCAGGTCCAACTAGGCCTTGGAGAGTGAGTCTCTCTCTCTCTCTCTCTCTCTCTCTCTCTTTCTCTTTCTTTCTCTCTCTCTCTTTCTCTTTCTCTCTCTCTCTCTTTCTCTCTTTTTCTCTCTCTCTGGCCCTGTCTGTATGTCTGGCTGACTGACTAATGGTTCCTCTGTGGAACACAGAGGTCTGCTGTGGGCCGTTTGGATCTGGTCGCTTCTGCTGCCTCACCGACCTCGCTGCTTCTCCTTTTTTACGGCCCTCCGAGCGAGCGAGCACGTACAATCTGCTGCATCTTTTTTAGATTTAGCCGGCGATATTTTTGGTGCGCACACTGCGCAGCAGCTCGCGTTCTTTTTCAAAGCGTTCCCATTTCCCACATTCCACATGTGGTCGGACTATGCCAAACTGCTTATTTGAATAATGTCTGTCTGTGCCTCCTCTTGTCCATGTTCGGGCCATGTGTGGTCAGTCCGGAGAGCCCTGGTGTCTGTCACTCGAGGGCCTGCTGAACATGCCTGAACACGTCTCCCAGAGTCCACTTAGCGACAGGTCAAGCAGAAAGGCCCGCTCCTGTGCTCCAGCTTAGCGTGCCGTGAGCATGTCCCGGGAACGTTGAATGGCCACGACTGCCGCATGGTGACAGACATTGCTAGAAAGCTCAGTGTATGGGGCCCTACGCTAAACGATTACAGCAGAGATTGGACAAGGCAGGCGTATGGGATTTCAGACTCTGAGGGAGAGAGTGGGAGAGAGGGCTGTTGCATGTTGCGTGTTGTTTGTTGGTGGTGGTGAGGCTGTGGGCTGCGTGACGTTGAGGGGCTCAGGCAGCCTGATTACAGCTATTCAGCGATGCGAGCGCTGCTTGGGAAATGGGAAGCAGGCCTTCTGGTCAGGACGGAGGCCAACGCTCATGTGTCCGCAATGAAGCTTCATTTGTAGGGTCGTTTTATGTGTGCGCCTCAGGGAATACAAATAAACAAACACTGTGTGTGTGTGTGTGTGTGTGTGTGTGTTAGTCTGTGCATGGATCTTATCGTGTCTTTGGTTTTCTCCTCTGCAGGACCCTGATTGGAGTGTGCAGCCGATGGCTTCCTGAACCCCAGCCTACCCCCCTCTCCCCCCTCCCCTAGACTGTAGTCGTCCCCACCGGGCAGAACCATCGGCTCGGTGATGAATCACACGCCCAGCCCCCACATGACCGAGGCCAGCGGCAAGTCCGGGTCGGGCCTCCTGTGCGGCCTGGGTCTGGGCCCGGACCGGGTGCGTTCTCCGGACAGCCTTACCCACACGCCCAGCCCCACAGGGGGCACCCCCAGCTCTAGCCCTCCCCTGCTGCTGTCGCCCGGCCTGGGCTGCGAGGGCCTGAGCCTGGGCAGCCTGGGGGGCGGCGGCGGCGGCGGGGACTGGGAGAGCCGCGAGGAGCTGCGCCTGCGGGAGCTGGAGGAGGCGCGCGCGCGGGCCGCCCAGATGGAGAAGACCATGCGCTGGTGGTCGGACTGCACTGCCAACTGGCGCGAGAAGTGGAGCAAGGTGCGGGCCGAGCGGAACCGGGCACGCGACGAGGTGCGGCAGCTGCGGCAGCGGCTGGACGCGCTGACCAAGGAGCTGACGGGCGCGCGGCGCGAACGCCAGGAGCTGGCCACCGAGAACGAGCAGCTGCGGCAGGAGGCCCAGTGACTCCAGCGCCGAAGCACCGTTGCTCCCTCCCCCTCTCTTCCTCCGTCCTCCTCCCCCACCCGTAAGCCCGACAACAAGACCCACGAGCGGTTAAGGACTGGGCTCTCCGGAGCAGGAGCCGGTCAGAGACGTCAGCAACGACAAGCCGGAGCACAAGAAGGTGGGCAACCACTCCACACATCACACACATTGTGCATATCACACACACACATGCTCCGTGCATCACACACACACACTGTGCATATCAAAAACACATACTCTATGCATCACACACACACTGTGCATATCACACACACATACTCTGTGCATCACACACACATACTCCGTGCATCACACACACACACACTGTGCATATCACACACACATACTCCGTGCATCACACAAATACTGCATATCCCACACACATGCTCCGTGCATCACACACACTGCATATCACACACACATGCTCCGTGCATCACACACACACACTGCATATCACACACCACCGTTGTGTTGAAAGTCCCTCCAGTGTTGCAATACTGTTATTGCAAAATCAGCAATTTACCACATAGTTTTGTGACGCTGCATAGTTTATTCTATGCAGGAAACTGCAGAAGATTAGCTTTTGGATAGCAACAGCCATGTACACAGTATACAGAAATTGTAAATAAGGTTTGAAATATTTTGTTTTACAAATCACCTCATTTTGGTTGGAATGGAGCTATAGACTAACTGGTCTAAACCACATCCGGTGAATTATGCTAAGCTAGGCTAACAGCATCGCTCTCTTTATTCCACGCACAGAGAAGAGAAGGTTATGTATCGTCTTATCTAACTTTGGGGTAGACAGCAAATAAGGTTATTTTCCAAACATTTGTTGTGTTTCTTTAAGAGCTATTTTAAACAGGCCCTCACATTCAGATGCCATCAGTATCCTCAACACTGTATGTTTCTGCACATAGTTTACAAACACATGACGCAGATGACACCTTAGAGGTGCTAACTCTCAAAAAGGGGTGTCGACTGCACTATGGAAAGCAAAATAGCAGATGCGGCTCTGTGGTTATGCAAAATTCAAAGTGAAACTCGACTCAGCAGCAACTCAGCAAGTTCTGCAGCCAAATTCGAGAATTCGATATCCGACGCTAATGACCAGACTCAGAACAAGGGATCTTCAAACACCTCACTGTTCTGCGCTTTGCTTGATGCACCCCGCTGTTCGGTAGGATCGACCTTGATGAAACTCACCATACCAGTGCATGTAGAGAAGTCTTTCAGGGAGGCTGCAGTAGCCATTTTGTTTTCCAATTAAAACAAATGTTTTTAGCACCATTGGCTGTATGAATCAGCAGGCACATGTTGACGGCCATCAGCATCATCGTTATCATTATACAAGGCCTGCTGCTCTCATAATGGTGTGTGTCTGTGTGTCGGGAGCCTATATCCACTAATGGTGCAACACGCTAAGGGCTTGTGTGTGTCAGCAGAGTGCTACTGGTGCAATCAATGCCCTAATTATAGTCCTTTTTCACACATACACACACCAACACTCACACACACACAGACACAATGCCTGTGTGTGTGTGTGTTTTAAGGCTCGGTCTGGGGACACACTGCATTGAGACTATAGTCAGGAAACCAAAGGGAGAGTGTTGCAAACTGTGACCCATCTGCCAGAGCAGAGCAGAGACGTGACTCTCAGACATGCAAGCATTCCCTCCCCACTGCCTGCTGCTAGACGGGAGGATTTCCTGGGACTGGAAACATCCGGTTTCATGTGGCTGGCTTTTAACTGCCCTTTTCTTCTTTAATACCACAGTCTCTCTCTCTCTCTCTCTCTCTCTCTCTCTCTCTCTCACTCTCTCTCATACACACACTCACACACACACATACATGTGGAGGTAGGAGCAGGCTTGGACAATGCCAGTGTCCAGCTCCGCTTCTCTCTGGGGGGTTCTGCAAAGCTGTGGAAGTCCAGAGCGCAGTCCAGCCACGGTCACGCACACACCCCCTCACACCCTCAATCACGCTCCATCCCTCACACACACACATACACAAACACACAAACACACACCCTCACACAGAACAGAACACCTCCCACAACTGGAGGGAAGGTCATCCCTCCCTACCCCAGGTCTGCAGATGGAGGAAGAGAATATCTCTTTGTTCCTTTGTCTGTGTGTGAAATGCCTCACTCTGTTTCTTTATGCCCTTGGTGCTCTCTCTCTCCCCCCTGGACAAGCTTCAAGTACATGCTGCTGCTGTGTGAAGAAATGTGTGCCACCTCCGTTTCCCTCCTCTGTTTTTTTGGATTAACATGCACACTTTCTCTCTCTCTTTCTCTCTCTCTCACTCACTCTCTCTATAACTCGATGTCACACACAAACACCACACATATACACACACACACACACACACACACACACACACACACACACACACACACACACACACACACACACACACACTTACCCTGCTCAGAGTGTTGCCACATGCATGTCACCATCAGCCAACCAAATCTCAAATCTTGCCCTTTGGGTCCCTCTGGTGGTGGGCATGTGTCATTGCATCTGTTTATTTTCTTTTTCTTCCAAGTGGGAACACCGCAGTCTCAGGAAGTTGGCTAAACATGTCTTTGTGTTTGTCCTTGCTTGGCCAAACCTTTGATATGTAATCCCTTCTGCACAGTGATAGGAGGAGACGAGAAAAGAAGGGAAGAGAGGAGAAGAGGGAAGAAAAGAGCAGTTTTTCATTAGTGATCCTCAGAGCCTGGGAAGTCCATCTTGTGCAGACAGGAAATGAGGCGGTCGGGAAGGGAACAAGTCAAAAGGGAACACGATCGCTTTTATGTGGCCCTCTGCACAGCTTTTGATGACATGCCGCCTGTTTCTAAGAGTAAACATTTACGCCAGGTTGGGCTTGCCAGTATCCAGAGATGGAGGTGCGAAACCAGACTTTCGTGTATATTTGTGTTTCTGTGTGGAGACATAAAAGGTGAGACATTTTGTAGGTGAAGGTGATTTATAGGTCCACAGAATGCCAACTGGCCAAGCAATCCTCTTTTCCCACGTCTCCACTTAATCTTGTTTCGCCGATTTAATAGTCTTGGCTATAACTCTCTCTCATTCTCTCTCTCCATCCCTCTCTCTCTCCCTTTCTCCATCTCTCTGTCTCCCCCTCTCTCTTTCCCTTTCCTCCCTCTCTCTTTCTCCCTCTGCTTCCCTTTCTCCATCTCTCTCTCTCCCCCCTTCCTCTCCCCTCCTCAGGAGCTGGAGCTGCTGGAGGCGCTGCTGCGCTGTAAAGCGGCGGACGCTCTGGAGGGCTGGGACGCGCGTAGCGTTAGCAGTCTGCGCTCGGCTCTGAGCCGGCAGGACCGAGGTGGTGGGGGCGGTCGCCTGCAGCTGTGGGACGAGCTCTGCCCCCCGGAGGAGGAGCCTGGACGCATCAACGCCCTGCAGCTGCGCCTGGACGAGTCCCAGAAGGTCCTGCTCAAGGAGAGAGAGTGAGTCCTGTGTGTCTGTGTGTCTGTGTGTGTGTGTGTGTGTGTGTGTGTGTAAATAAAAACGATAACACTAGCGAACATGTGACATAGTATCTTTGCCAAAAGGTCTGAATGAGCAAACGAGTGTAAGTGAGGTGAGGTCAGTACAGATGTAACACGTTTATAAACCCAGATCTGGCCTCAGAGGAAGTACTGATAGTTTATAAACCCAGATCTGGCCTCAGAGGAAGTACTGATAGTTTATAAACCCAGATCTGGTGTCTGAGGAAGTACTGATAGTTTAAAAACCCAGATCTGGTGTCTGAGGAAGTACTGATAGTTTATAAACCCAGATCTGGTGTATGAGGAAGTACTGATAGTGAGAACCTCTGAAGAATTCAACACAATTATGTATTACAAGTTGGTGTTGAGTTTCCAAAGAATTTGACCATTTAAGATGTTGACCACAGCAAAGCTATCACCAGGACTACCTAAACCAAAAAATAGAATTATATATATTACATTACATTTAGCAGACACTTTTTGACCAAAGTGACTTATGTCAGATATATTTCAAGGGATTGCATTGTCCCCGGAGCAACTTGGGGTTAAGTGCCTTGCTCAAGGGCACAACAGTGGAAGCCGGGAATTGAACCAACAACTTTCAGGTTACTGCTCGCTAACCCAGCTCCTTAAAGTGTAATTCCAGTGAAAATTGACCCAAGGATGTTTTTCTGCATTAAAACACATCAAATAGGCCATGGAGACAGTATTTTTTGTTGATCAAACACTACAGAGCTTGCTCCAGTATACGCTATAGCCCCAAATCGCAAACAGTGGATTAGCTAAGGGCCACGAGAAAAATGCTTCCCAAATAGCATTTTTTTTAACCAGTAATATTGTTCAAAACAGCATAAAACCTTGTCAGTAGCTTGCTCAAGGTTTATGCACACATAAAACGAAGCACCAACAACGTAGTTAACGAACCCAGAGTTTATTACGTGCTAAACTGTGCCTTTGTGCCTCCAAACAGACTCAAAATGTCATGACACATGACACCACTGTGCATATTCAGTAATTGTGAAGGAACAGTAAAAATCCTGTGTGTTGCACAGGGGAACTATGCAGTTTTTTTTTAGCTTAATTTACTTAACAGCTTCGGAGTCATTGGAATGGTTATAAGACTTTTTTTTATAGGGGGGTATGGTGGCCATCTAGCGTCTCTGAGCGGGCCCGTCGGCCTCATAGTCAGAAAGTCTCACGATGTAACGAATTGCTTTACTGCACTACACACATACATGCCAAGCATCGGCCAGAACAAGGAAAGAGGAAACGACAGACTGACCAAGCGAAGAGTGCCGTAAATATACTCTGAAGCTGTAGGGAGAGCACTGCAGAGAAAACTGTGAGAAAACAGCAAAGAAATTGCCAAAACTGCATACGGGGTCTTTAACTGAGAATGGAGAATGGCCTTTGTAATATAGTTGACACATGTAAGTCACTTTGGATAAAAGTGTCTGCTAAATGATTAAATGAAATGATGAATAAATATGTTGCAGGGACAAACAGTCTCTGGGTAAGAGCATCGAGAAGCTGGAGGCAGAGCTGAGCCAATGGAAACTCAAGTATGAGGAGCTGAGCAAGAGCAAGCATGAGGCACTCAAACAGGTACACACACACACACACACACACACACACACACGCACACACACGCACACACACTCTCATTCAGGATCTCTCACATATACACACAATTTCAAAATCATTTCGCACAACCACTTTCACACTCCTACATTCACACCCACAGATAAAATATTCATCCACAATTCATATAATTCACTGGTCACATACAAGCACACACACGTCACACACACGTGACACACACACACACACAAACACATCTTATTTTCTAGCTCACAAGTTCTGTTGCTAGGCCTCAAAGTTTAAAGGTTATCTGACAGTTGCCAGTTGACTCCTTCACCTCTAATGAGAAACTCTTGGACAGGACCAGCTCCAATTATCTGCAGCTCAGCTGATGAGTGCTGCTGACCACCTGAGCCACAGTGGCCGGATAGGGAGAGAGGGGCGGCCATTGTTCCCCCAAAGTCACGTCAGAGCCGCCATTAAAAGAAACCAATTTTCTCCCTCTGAAGCCATCCTCTTTGTCAGGATGCCACCCTTTGTGCACAAGTCACCTTGGTCTGGCGTGTGTGTGTGTGTGTGTGTGGCGCGTGGCGTGTGAAGTTAATGGCTGCTGTGACACCCCAGCCCACCCAAGGCTCTTAAGTCCCTCTATCAGCCCAGCGCCCCTCACACAGTCCCCCATATCAAAGACACACGCCTGCACCTCCACCCCTACCAGAGCATGGGTGGGCACACACACAGCAGAACACACACAAACACACACAGACCTACACCTGCACCTCCACCCCTACCAGAGCATGGGTGGGCACACACACAGCAGAACGCACACAAACACACACAGACCTAAGACTGCACCTGCGCTGGCACAGATTACGACTTCAAATGCACAAATGCGACACACAACCACCAATGACGTCTGTCTCAAAGGCTGTGAGATACGTCCGTGGTGATGTCTATTCCTGTGTGTGTGTGTGTGTGTGTGTGTGTGTGTGTGTGTGTTGAGGTACACACATACTGTGCACATGTGTGTATCATCTTCTTTCCCTGTTTTAATGTGTGGAGACTTATCATTGTGTATCTCGTATCAGTAGAGCTCATTTCAGTAGTTATTTGTGGGTGTACGTGGGTGTGACTCGTATGACAAAGGCTACATCAGCCAGACAGAGCTAAAATTCCTGAGCAAGAACCATCCAGTCATGCCAGTCATACTGTATATGCCTTGCCAAAAGTCCACAAAACATTGATAAACCCTTCTGGTTGTCCGATTGTGGCATGCAATGACAGCCTGATGGAACCCATATCTCTGTACGTAGATCGCATCCTCAGACCCTTGGTCGTGACATTACCTTCTTACTTGAGAGACACAGGCGATTGTATAGAACAATTATCCAAGATCGACGTAAACTTGAATGCCTAGGAGACCTTCCTTGCAACGATGGACGTGGTATCTTTGTACACGAACATTCCACATAATAAAGGTATCATTGCTATGCAATATTTTCTTAATCTAAGAACTGATTAAACCCCCCTACAGTATTTCTTATTGAGATGATTTCTATGCTACTACATAAAAACTTTTTCTTGTTTGAGGACGAATACTATTTACAAAAGCAAGGGGCGGCTATGGGCTCTAGATTTTCACCTGACTATGCATGTTTATTTATGGGTTATCTGGAGGAAAGATACATATGGAATAACAATCCTTTTTGTAATAACATTTTATTGTGGAGGAGGTATGTAGACGATGTATTTTGTGTGTTTAAGGGGTCTTTAGAAACATTTAATGACTTTGTATCTCATTTGAATAATATGGTTGAGTCCATTAAATTCAGTGCACTTTCCTTGACACCACAGTCTCTTAGAGGGAGGAAAGCTATCGACTACCTTATACACTAAACCAACCGACAAAAATAGCATTTTACATGCCTCTAGCACACACCCTACATACCTAAAGAAAGGACTCCCATACACACAGTTTCTTAGAATAAAACGGATTTGTACACATGCGTCTGATTTCGAAATGGAAGCTAGAAAAATGTACAAGCAATTCTCTCTAAGAGGCTACCCCCCCATCTGGCTCGACGAAGCCCTAGAGAGGGTCCAAAGAACTAAACTGCCCCTAAGAGGGATAATGCGATAAGTCTATAGCCTGCACTTCACGCATTACACTAGACATAGCCGACAAATTAAAGAATGCATAACAAAAACACTGGCATGTTCTCAGTAGTGACCCCATATGTCAAACGCTGTTTTCTGAACCTCCCCTCTTCTCCCACTATAGGGCTAGTAACATTAGGGATTTCTTGGTTAAAGCGGGATTGTCACACAGCCGGAACAGGAGGAGGGACGCTTTAAGGAACATCACTGGTCTCTTTCCGTTGCAAAGGGTGTGCTGCGTGTAAAAATAACACTAAAAAGACCTCGTTCACAAGCTCCATCACAGACAAGACCTACAAAATTAAACAATGCACCACATGTAACACTGCTGGGGTAGTGTATCTGATTACGTGCCCATGCAATAAACAATATGTAGGCAAAACCAACAGACCTATAAAAACGTGCATCATAGAACATAACAGCGCTATTAGACGCAAAGATGAGAAATCGCCAGTAGCGAGACATTTCACTGAAGCCGGCCATCAGCTGGCCTCACTCTGAGTTTTTGGAGACTATACGCACCGGGCGACACCTTAATACTAGACGAAAGACACAGACGCCACACTTCACCTTCGTGTGCACATAATATGTACACTATTATTACATACACGTGAGGTTCCGTGCACGTCAGTCCTATGTGCTCCAGAAGGAGGCACTGTAGGTCCACAGGCAGGCATCAGCACAGGGCAGGGTCTGAGTGTGTGTGTGTGTGTGTGTGTGTCTGTGTGTGTCTGTGTCTGTGTGTGTGATGGCACGGAGGAGCCCCGATAAAGGTGCTTTGAGACTGAAGCTTAAGCTAGCGACATAGCGATCTTCCACCAGCTCATGTGTCACTTACGCTCCGTCATAGCACAGAGAGCACACCCAGCCTGCTGGAGATTAAACAGCGCAACAGCTCGCTCTCTCGTATGTTGCTAGTTTGCTCACTAAATTAACCCAAAATATACGTATATTAAATCAGCTGACATATGAAGGGTTTTATCACTCTGAGGAGGTTTTGAAGTCGTCTTTCTGCTCCATTGATCCGTGTCAGATGGCACATCTGTGGCTGTGTTGCCTGTTGCCCTAATGCTTTGTGTGTGTGTGTGTCTGTCTGTGCTCTACTTCAGCTGAACTTGCTGAAGGAGGTGCACCAGGACGAGCTGGGCCGCATGTCTGAAGACCTGGAGGATGAACTGGGGGCGCGCAGCAGCATGGACAAGAAGCTGGCCGAGCTCCGCGCAGAGGTGAGACGGCCCACAGCACAGCACAGCACAGCACAGTGCAGCGTACAGCGTACAGCACCACACCACACCACACCACATCGTACAGCACACAGCACCACACCACACCACACCACATCGTACAGCACAGAGCACAGCACAAGTGAGACACGGTTTGTGAGTAAATTAACGTTGGATATACATGGCATTTAATCTTCCATTGTGCACACAGCGCTTCGTCTATCTCCACACCCATTACTCGCGGTGGTATATCTCACGAACACCTTGATCAAAACATAGCAAACCATATATCAAAATAACAGAAAACCTTACCGAACACGAGGATATGAAGCATTCCTCTGTACAGTAAGCGGTTCCCGAGTAATCCAACTTTGGGCTGAAATTTTAATATATTTTATAGCAGCCCAAAATAATGAACTTGCTTTCCAAATCAAAGAATTAAAAGTTGGTCATGGCATGCACAGATCAACTGTGCTTTTGAATAGATATTTCTACCAGCATGCTTCAGGTGGCATGGATGCAGACACACAGACACATTTTTCCCTAATATAAAGGCTGACCTAAGATATATGCAAGCATGATCACATCATACTTTCCCAGATATGGGTAGCCTAGACTGTCTTGAAAAAAGATATAGCCTAAGAGCTCTTTTACAAAGCTATAAATCAATTTTTGTAAACATTAATAAGTCATGTTTTTTAATTGTGTTTTTATAGGTAATATCAATAAAAGTGCAGTTGTGTTGTTTTGATTGAGTAAATAACAATTACCCAATTACAGTTCCGGAAACAAAATAATCATTTAAAAAAATGATTTATGAAAATGCATTAAAATGGAGGACATAGCATTTTGGAGCCAAACTCTTCTTATGTGTCCTAATGTCCCCAAACCCCGTTTTTGGCGTGCCACCCAAGATTTGCAATGGCCTCCCCTGGCCACCCCTGTCTATATTTTCTGCTGGCGTCACTGGCAACAAGATCTGTTAAGAGGCAAAAAAGGCACGTTTAGATGATGCCTCCAGACCTGTAGCATTGTAGCTAACTGGGAGTACTGGCCATTAGCTGCAGTTACTCCAGTTTGGTAGCACCAATTTTGGTCGTTTTTTCCTATCGACAGTACTCTACAGTACTCTAGACTCAATGTCTAGCGATCAAGACTCATGTAAAAATCAGCCGGATTTCTCCTTTAACTGTTTTCTTGATTTGAAAGAAAAAGCTGACTGCTATAGCAGACACTTTATATCCAAATGACACCGCCTCACAACAGATGGACGCTGTTGCCGCTCCACCATGTCCTCACAGATCTGGACCTAACTGACCCATCTGAGCTGCTGCTGTTGTGTAACTATTGCCCTGGAAAGCCAATAGAGTTCCCCGAAGAAGAGCCAATTCAGGTGGAGAAAACTACAATTAAATAAACAAGTTTAGGTCTAGCCACAGGGGTCTGATTTTACCCCACCTGATGTGCACTACTAAAATAGAGTCAATAAACACACACAAACACACACACACACACACCGGCTGCCTCTCTCTGAGGCTTTTAATTAGCTGTATATTGGAGTTCTGTGTTGACATTGATTGGTTCTTTGAGGCCATTTTGATAAAAAGTTCATGTTCAGCTGAACTTGGGGAAGGTTGTCTTGATTTCCTGCAGGACCAGGTGGATTACCTAACGCCAGCAATATATCAAGGACTCTGCAACGTACACAAATGCACACACACACACACACACACACACACACACCCCCAAGCACTGCAGCCATCTTACTCCCTCCCCACTGTCTTGACCTTGCATTTAGTCTAGATTATTAAATTAAGATGTCACAACATTAAATAGATTTTATACTCATTTAGAATTAGTCTTTGAACATTACTTTACAATAGAAGTTGTGTTCAGAATGTGTCTGTGTTATACTGGAGGACTCGGGGGTTACATGTCGTCCCCTTGGTTGTGATGAGCAGTGGTCCACCAGTGCCCAGCCCACCCTCCTCCTGTAGACCCATAGACCCAGGCTACATGTTCACACTAGTCTTTATTTACAGATGACAGGAACTCTTCTTTCTCTCCCTCCCTCCCTCTCTCTCTCTCCTTCCCTCTCTCCCTCGCTCCCTCCCTCCCCTCTCTCTCCCTCTCTCCTTCCATCTCTCTCTCTCCCTCTCTCCTTCCCTACCTCTCTCCCGCTCCCTCCTCCTCCCCCTCCCTCTCCCCTCTCCCTCTCTCCTTCCTCTCTCCCTCTCTCCCCCTCTCTCTCCCTCTCTCCTTCCTCTCTCTCTCCCGCTCCCTCCCTCCCCTCTCTCTCTCCCTCTCTCCTTCCCTCTCTCTCTCTCTCCCCCTCTCTCTCCCTCTCTCCTTCCCTCTCTCTATCCCCCCCCCTCCCATTCTCTGTGCCCGGTGTCTGGCCATGGTCGTCTCTCTGCCCATCTGCTTTGCGTCACATGGTGCCCCTGGTCCCCTGCCCGCTCCGCTCCGCCCTGTGGTAAATCACTGGCACGGGCTTGGTGGGGTTTTGGGGGGTTGGTGATGGCATGTTTGGCAGAGTGGCGAGGCTGGGTTGGCGGGCCGTGCAGCGCGGTTCTTTGATGGGGTGTTTAAAGCGTTCCGTCCTGCGGCTGCTCAGGTTGCGGCTCCAGTTCAGGCTCTAGCTCAGGCTCAGGCTCTCTTCCCAGAATCCTCCAGCCTCCAGCAGGGTCCAAGTGCTCCGCCTGGCAACCACACAGGCCAGAGCAGCACACACAAGACCAGTCTCTCTCTCCCTCTCTTTCTCATGGTCACCTTTCCCTCTGTGCTCTTTGTCTTCTCTCCTGTTCTCACTCTCTCATTTGTCTACCTCTCTGCCTCTCCTCTTCATTTATTTCCCTCTTTCTCTCTCTCTCTCTCTCTCTCTCTTTGTCTCTCTCACTCAGGTACTCCGTCTTTCTGTCTTTCTGCTGCACCCCCTCCTCCTCCCCCTCGCTCTGTGTCATCTCTCTGATGCTGACTCACTCATTTGATTGATCCTCTTCATTCTCTCTATCTCTCTCCCCCTCCCTCCCTCCTTCCCTCTTTCTCTATCTCTCTCTCGTCCCCCCCTCTCTCTCTCGCTCTCTCCTAATTTTACCCTATCTGTATCCCTGCCCCCCCCCCCCCTCCTCCTGTGGGAATGAGCAGTAAGTTAGCGTGTGGCGTGCATGGCTAATGCGCTATCAGGCAGGCGGTATGATGGGTTGGGTTGGTATGGGGTGATGAGAGAAGAGAAGAGGTCACAGTGGAGCTGGAGGGGGGTGGTTGGGTGGGTGGTTGGGGGGGGTGTTGATGAGACGTGGGAGGAATGTTCCGGCATGTTTAAGACATCTCGGCAGGAGACCTGCGTGCCTCTTCTCCCCCCCATGAAGTCGCCTGTTTTTCTGAAGTATCCTCAGATGCCCTGTAGAAGGCTTTTTTCCTTCCCCTTCCCTCTCTGGGAGTAACTCAATGAGATATCACAGGCCATTTGATGGGGACGTGCGCTCATGCATACACACGCGCTCACACACCCCTACTGTGTCATCTCTAATACCTCCAAGGTCTCATTAATATCGCTCTCGCTGTATTTCTCTCCCTGCCTCTTTCTCTCACCTGTCCCCACTGTCTTCATCTAACTCTCCATCTTCCCTTCTCTCTCTGCATCTCTCCATCCCTCTCTCCGTATCTCACTATCCCTCTCTCTTCCCTGCACCCAGAGGCGTATCAAGCCTTTTAAAAGTGTGGGGGTTGGGATAGGAAAATGAAACAATCTGGCCAAATTATAAATAACTCCCTACAGGGACGTTGTAAGTATTTTCTGAGAGGGGTGCGGACTATATTGGTGTCCGGGAGTTACTCCCCTGAAAAAAATGTGAGATTCTGATTGCTAAACACGCCATTTTAATGCAGTTTGGGAGGGACAGAAGAAGCAGTGCCTATGTGTGGCTCATGTGACATGTAGGCCTACATGATCTACCTGCTATCACTTCACTATTTGACACTACCCTACATGGAGACATATCTCATGTTATAAATCAAGAAATCATTTCAGAAGTTTTGTGCATGTGGGTTAGCAGGCTACAATAAATTGCCTCACAGATAACAGCCTAATTTCGAGGTATCACTAATACCTAAATAAATGTAAAGGACACAGAATAGTGACAGAACTGTAAGCTCAAATTCAAAAACGTTTGAAGTCCACCCAAACATATGCAAAGGGAATATAAAAACATTGTGTTGCATATAGCCAGTTTAAGCTTAGATTATGATTAGCAGTTTCTATGTTTTTTCCATTGATAGTTACAGGAAGCCACGTTGTTGTTTAAACTATTGTTGCTTCTAGCCCATGTTACCTCCAGTTTCACTTGCTGCAGGGACGCAGACATTGCATGAGCGCTCATAAGCGTTCTATTTGAGTTCTACATGCTGGAAATCTTAGTTCTCAGATGTAGAACTCAAATTTGTCATGACGCCGCCGTTTGTAAGATCAAAATAAGATGTTCTACATGGAACGCGATCGTATTTAAGACAATAAGATCTCCAGTAGATATAGCACTACGACACATATGACAGTGAAATGCCGCCGACGTTTGTAAGATCAGGTCAAATAAGACGTTCTAAATGGAACGCGATGTAATTAAGCTGATCTTTTCCAAGCGTCTTGGAGACATATGTGTGCTGACTGGGATATGTCTATATAATTAATGACACCAAATATATGGTCCATATTTAAGTTTTGATTGGGGAAACTTTTAGCCTAGTTTTATTTTTGTTTTCAGTCCGCGGTTCCAATTCAATCTTGCTGCAAGTCAGACGTGTGAAGCACTGGGCATAACTTAATTTCAGCTACTCTGTACCATTAGGTTAATTGTTGAGGAGACCCCATAGTTTGAGAAAAGCTGCAGATCATAGACAGAGAAAGCATAATGCTCGAGAACAGTAGCCAAAGGTCTTTCTGCAGAAACAAGTGCCTTGGTGCGCGGCACCCACCCCCGTTTTCACTTTGACTCCCTGCATTTCTACATTGTGACAAAACTGTCAGTTAGACAGTGAATTTTGCTTTACTAAATTAACATAATGCGGTAACAATTATCATTTAAATTCTACCTGAAATCTGCTCACTGCAGACGTTATAATGCAGACCCAGCCGCAGCCCTTGTAAGGCGCACACTTTGAAGCCTGAATCAGGCGGCTCTGGTTCTTCACTGGCTAACTTGATGTGATTAAGCTGGATGACCGTTCAATCAAATCAACAGACCTATTTGTGTCTCTGTGCTATTAGCGTTATGGTGAATCACGGTTCCAACTCTATGCGGGGGCGTCTATTTCCATATTTTACTTTCATTTTAATCTGACAAAAGTGTGGGGATAGAATGGTGTTCCAGCAAAGTGTAATGCGTTATAACACCCACATCCCCAACTTACTTTCTGGCGCCTGTGTGTGTGTGTGTGTGTGTGTACGTTATAACACCCACATCCCCCACGCTTGCTACGCGCCTGCCTGCACCTTGTTCTTCATTTCCCTCCTTCTCCTGGATTTTTAATCGCTCCCTCTTTTCTCCTTAAATCCTGTTTTTCTGTATCATTATCCTCATATTCCTCCTTATGACTTATTCTCTCTTTTTCTCTCTCTGCCTGTCTCCTTCCATCTCCATCTGCTTTATGACCATCTCTCTCTCTCTCTCTCTCTCTCTCCCTCTCCCTGTCTATTTCCCTCCATCTCTGCCTTATGACAAACTCTCTCTCTCTCTCTCCCTCCTTTTCTGTCTTCCTTCGTCTCCCTTCGCCTCCCTCTGCCCCCATACACATACACACTTGCACTTATGAATAACTCTCTCTCCCTCCCTCTCTTCCTGTCTATTTCCCTCCGTCTCTGAGTCCCCCCCCTTCTGTCTGCCTTATGAGTAACTCTGTTTCTCTCTCTCCGTCTCTTTTTCTGTCTCCCTCCATCCCCCCCTCCCCCGGTCCCTTGTCTCAGATGGAGCGTCTGCAGGTGGAGAACGCTGCTGAGTGGGGTCGGCGTGAGCGTCTGGAGACGGAGAAGCTGGCGCTGGAGCGGGATAACAAGAAGCTGCGCGCCCAGATGGAGGACCTGGAGGAGCAGCTGGCCCGTAAGCGCAGACAGGCCGCCACTGCCCTCGACTCCGACCTCAAGAGCATCCAGGCTGAGCTGTTCGAGAGGAACAAGGTGGGCCACGTCAAACACACACACACACACACACACACACACACACCTCTCAGTTGCGCTCACATGCAAACAGCTGCGCACACATATCTGCACATATACACACACACACACACATGCACTCACTCTCACTCTGAAGGCCTCTCTCACACACACACACACACATTGCCGCTTCACCCCTGCCCCAGACACGCAGCGCACACACTTGCACACTAGAGCCTTTTCTGGGTACAAACCAGCTGCACATCTCTTTTAAGTGTCATAACGCTTGCGTGTTACATCAATTGTGTTGGCCCTTACACCAGGGGTCCCCAACCTTTTATGTACCAGGGACGGTTTGATTCCCTTTTTTTTTTTTTCAGGGACCCGCCAGGGGGATGGTTCAGGTTTCAATGTTCCCATATGTGTTGTGCATGCATTACTTGAAAAGAACCACCTCCAGTTATGTATGAACAGTGAAGGTAACAAACTCTTAAACATGTGAAAAACGTGAACTTGAAGAAGTGAAAAATTGAACAATATGAACTATGAATATTGACTTTCTTCGGCCTGCATAGATAGGCCCACGTGGTGGGAAATGCAGCAGCGTTTTCAGCGCTTTTTACAGCAATCGGGGATATTCTGCTTTGGTTTTGATCCAAAACCCGCCAGAAGGTTTCCTCATACACACTCTTAAGACCACCGTCATTTGCAATTTGATCAATTGCTCTTCCTCCTGCACTGACAAGTTAGGACTATTCGGGATATTGACAAATGGGTTGCGGACCCACTCATTGGTTTGCCGTGGATCTTTGGAGGATGGGAAGTAACGCTCAAACTCATTTGAAAGCCAACAAGGTGATCGCTACCTTTCCGCGCAGAGAAAGGCCCTGCCTCAGTCTCTCCCAAAACCCCCCACTACTGTTTGGAACATATCAAATACACCCCGGTCCACTTGTCCCCCCACAAATCAAGCTTGGTTTAAATGCAGCGACTTTATCTGCCAGTTTAAAAGACAGTCGTCATTCTCCCTGGGCGACAGGTTGAGTCATTAAGCAACCCGAATATGCGTCACACAGGTAGCTTTAGTTTTGACCTTATCACTAAAATGTGCAGCTAACAGGTGACTTTTTTTCTGTAAGAAATCTGCAGCGCTCTCGCGAACTCCTCAAACACTCTGCCCAGTGACCTGCTAAAGATGCTTTGTTTTTTGTTGCTAATTCTAGCAGTTTAGCTAACTGCGTGTGACACTACCAAGAACTGATCAAGTGAAGTGAGCTGACCTGAGGCTGTGTGGCGCTGAAGGCAATATGTAAAGTGTTGAAGCGGGACAGACAGGCGTGAAGAAAATAGACCTTGCAAAATGCAAACATCGTGCAATCAAACAACTGCATATAGGCCTATGTCATGTAAAGCGGACATTATTACCAAATTAAATTGAGTTTAGTTTGCATGCATTTTTTTAAACTCATGTCTAGGCTACACCCGGTTAGAATGCCCGATTGGTTGGGGGGTAACGCGTTTAGAACACAGCCTGGACAAGTTGTTAGTGGGTGGAGTGGTGTTATGAGCTGAGGTAGATGAATGGATGGATGAATGGATTGATTAATTGATTGCTTTAATCATCCCCAAAGGGATTGTCATTGCAGCCAGACATATCAAAATTCAGATTTCAACATAGATGAAAAGTTGATATCACAGACATATAACTCAGACTGTCACATTTGGGCATAAACTCTCAACACTGTAGTGTGCAAAGAGTGCTTGATGGTCTTCTGGGCCCCCACTGTCGACTTCAAGGCACCTAACCATAACCCTTGCCTTACCCTAGTGCCTTCCAGGCAGCACTGCCTTGAAGTCAACGGTGGGGACCCAAAAGAGTGAAGTGATCAGAACATAAAATACAGGCCTCATCCTATAGCCGATAGATAGATGAATAAATACTTTATTGATCCCCAGGGGAAATTCAAAGAACTTATCAAGTAATCAATGTCTTATCAAAACATATGGATGTGTTAGAGTGAAATAATAGAGTATGGAATCAAAGAGCTACAGTAAACCCCTATCATCTGTTAGTGGCCTATCCATTTCGAACTGTTATCCGCCTGTGCGGTGAGATAATTACACACTGTGGGAATATTCTCATTTGAAGCATTTCATTTGCAGCCATCCCTGAAAAGGACTTTTTCTTTTGGCAGATATCAAAATGTTCTCATGGCGGACATTATTCCATGAAATAGGATGAGTGTTATTAAAATTGGTGTTCAATGTGTGGCTTTTATTCCCCAGTCAACATGAATCTGCATTTGTTGACTTGATAGAGCGCCAATTGAAGGCAAACACAAACACACAGACACAGGGTACACCTGCAGCCATGTATGCCAATAATACACCTGCGCCAGCACACATGCTGCGCACACATGCGCACACACACATGCGGCTCACACACCGCGCACCTGCGCACACACCGCGCTGCGCAGCACACACATGCGGCTCAGCACACTGCCTTTACACACCGCGCCCTGCGCTGCGCACACACAGAACTTCTCTTGTCCTCTATACTCCCCACCTATGTGTGTGTGCATGTATGAAATGATAATGTGTGTCAATATTCAATGATAATGTGTGTGTGTGTGTGTCTTCAATAATGGCTCAATGTCAATGATGTCTTAACCAGCGTCAACTCTGTTGCTTTCTCCCTATTATTATTGTGTGTGTGTGTGATAATGTCAATGTCAATGGCTAATGTGTGTTATTATTGATATTATTATTATTATTATTGTGTCTTGTATGTATATCGTGCCTCTATTGCTGCCCTGTGTTGTGTGTGTGTGTGTGTGTGTGTGTGTGTGTGTGTGTGTGTGTGTGGCGTGCTCTGTTGCTGCCCTGTGTGTGTGTGTGTGTGTGTGTGTGTGTGTGTGCGCGCGTGCTCTGTTGCTGCCCTGTGTGTGTGTGTGCATGTGCGTGTGTGTGTGTGTGCGTGCTCTGTTGCTGCCCTGCGTGTGTGTGTGTGTGTGTGTGTGCGTGCTC